>NC_133430.1:6042997-6166809 GCF_011762505.2 Arvicanthis niloticus | reverse complement strand
TGTGTGGAAACAGCAGGTACCGCATTCATTGGATTCCTCACTTGGTCAATATGTTCTTAGTTTGAACTAACGGAAGCCTCTTCTCTCAGTGGCTTTAAGTGTCACCCTTACTTGATGAAAACTGAGGCTACTACTAGGTCTGCTTTCAGACTGCAAATGCTCCAGTCACTCAAGCGTGCTTGGCCCCTCCCCATCCAGGAAACAGCCCATTCCAGTCCTGCCCTCATGTCTAAGGATACTAACCCACCACAGGAGGTGTAGCTGGCAGGGGGCCTCAGTCAGAACTCAGGACACCATTCCTTCCCCCCTGTCCTTCACCTTAGAAGAAGTCACAACCCAGGTAAAAGTCTCAAACAGAAAAAAAAAATGTATATGTGTGTGTGTGTGTGTGTGTGTGTGTGTGTGTGTGTGTGTGTGTGTGTATGACATTTATAAACATCCATTACTGGCTGGAGAGATGGCTCAGGTTAAGAAGTCCTAAGTTCGATTCCCAGCAACCACATGGTGGCTCACAACCATCTGTAATGAGATCTGATGCCCTCTTCTGGTGTGTCTGCAGACAGCGACAATGAACTCACAAACATAAAGACAGAACAAAAACAAAACAAAAAACAAAACCATCCATTACTAAGGAGTGAGCAATGGGCAGGGTAGCTAAGACAGAAGCTATCGGGGAAAGCATTGTCCACAGAGCCAAGAGAATGGGAGAGAACCCCGGTCAAGAGTTGGGACTCAGAAACAGGTCAGTCTCTGTCTACTGGGGAAGAAGCCTGGGAAATCCCTATACAGCTCCCGGAAGTTGAGGCTGGGGCTAAGAGCCCTGGCAAGGACAAGTAGAATACAGGAAGGCAGGAAACTACCCAGCCCTCCGCTTTCCAGAACCTGACAAGTCTGCCCTCCCCGTCTCTCCTCTGCCTCCATCTTTTTCAGTTCCTGGCCTCTCCCTGGAGTCCTGGCCTCCCCCTCAAAGTACTCCCGTTCGCCCACGTAGACATCTAGAGCTCTCTCCAAGGCCTTCATCTCATCAGGTCTCCGCTGGCACAAACCTCCTGCGCCCACTGTCCTTGGGATGGCATCCAAAATCGGTCAATTCGGGCTGGTACTGTAAGCTTGCAGGGCCCCACAACCTAGCAGATTCTTACGAAGCTTTTCCTAACTGCCTCTTCTTGGCGGGCTTGTCTCTACTCTCGGATTATGTAGAACCCCTTCCACCTCCTTCTTTAGGGCAGGGATGGGCAACTGTGGCCGCAGGCTTTGGAGCCTGGGCGGGGTGGATTGGGTCCCCGTAACTCCTCTACCAAGCAGGATAAAGCGCACATTCCTAGGCTTGGAGTCCTGATCTGCATCACACTTCCGCCAAGGCCCTCACTATTACCCCTCAACAGGAATGCACTCTGAACAGTCCCTCCACTACTTCTGGAAAGCCGCCCCGCCCCACGCTAATCCTTTTTCCCCCCCTTGGCACTAGAGGGACACCTGATACCTCCATTGTTGCACC
Organism: Arvicanthis niloticus; assembly: GCF_011762505.2. Classification (NCBI taxonomy): domain Eukaryota; kingdom Metazoa; phylum Chordata; class Mammalia; order Rodentia; family Muridae; genus Arvicanthis; species Arvicanthis niloticus. The sequence continues at coordinate 6,165,311 of NC_133430.1, read as the reverse complement.
TGGCATCAGCTAGCGGCCAGTGAGAACTTACCTCACTCAGGAACTGGGAGCGCCTTCAGAGTTCCCCGCCCCTCCCCGTCCAGCCCACTGTGACATCCAGGTAGGTTGGTGTCTTTGCCCACCGAGTCCGTGGCCTGTCCTACAACGTTGAGGGAGCAGGAGGAAGAGACCCAGCTGGACGCACAGGCCTCTGGGATCCATTCTACTTCCTTCGCCCTGCACCCCTCCACTGGGCTGAAAGGCCAAAGGTTGGGGCTGGGAGAGCGGCTGGAGCCCGGGCTTCTGGATGTGGTTAAGTGTTAACTATTCGGCTCTGGGACCGGACGCTGGGCAGCGGTACGTCTTGTCTCGCGACCCTGGGATAGCCGGCGCCAGAGACAAGGGGGTCTGGGTGCACCGGGTGGGGAGACGCGCGGCTCCGGGCGGTGCCGGGGACAAAGGTGACCGCCGGTTCCTGGCTGCCCGATCAGGTGCGCCGGGTCGGGTGGATGGGACGGGAGGGGCGGCGCGCAACCGCTGGGGCGGCGCTGCGGAGTCCAGCTCACCTGCTGCGAGCTGCCCGCCCTAACCTGGTTTCCGGGGGCGGGGCGACACGGGGCGGGCGACACGGGGGCGGGGCGCGCCGGGGCGGAGCGTGCCGCCGCAGACGTCAGGAGACCCGCCGCGCGAGGGCCGCGGTCCGGCGCTCTGCCCGTGGGCTCGGCCGGTGCTGCCGCCAGCGTGCGGGCCGCGCCGGGCATGTCCTAGGCGGCGGCCCCGCCCGCGCTCGGCCGGGCGGGCGGAGGGCCGGGCTGGGCCGGGCAGCGTCCTGGCGGGCGAGCCGCGGGCCTGGCGGGAGCACAGGTAGGACGCAGGAGGGGCCGCGCCAGCCCCTGCGCTCTCGGCGGCAGGGCCTCCAGCAGGGGCACCTGCGTGCCTCCGGGCCACAGCCGGAGCGGGCGGGCCTGGACAAAGGCGGCGGCGAGGAGGGGAGCTGGGCGAGGGCGTCCGGCACACCTGGCCCGGCCAATGCCCGCCGATGCTGCCCATGTCTGCGCGCGCCCGGGAGGGCCGCCTGGCACGGCGACAAGGCCTGGCCCCGCGCATGTCTACGCGGCCCTGCCGAGCTGGTAGACCTGGGCGCCCGGTCCCGCCGGGCAGGGCCAGCGCTGATTCAGGAGCCAAACGCCGCTCCCTCCCCCATCTGGGCCTGGCGCGCCTGCCACGCCTCCCGGCCTCCTCCCGGTGCCCGGTCTCCCATCTTCTGCGGTCCCCCCTCGTCTTCCTTCTCTTCCTCTCCTTCCCTTTAGACCACGGCCTCCCAGCTTCTCTGCCTCCTCTGGGCTTGTCTGGCTGGGGAGGGGACCTCGTTCTGTCTGCTCATTTCAGCCACTGGGCTGCTCCCTGCCTCCTACCGCCTCTCAGCATCCGCATCGCCACCTCCTCCTTCACCTTCGGGTGGGGGCTCTGTGCCTGGGCGCGGCTGAGGGGGACTAGTTTGGGGGTGTTATTATTCTCCCTCCTAGCAACGATGGCCGGGCTAGCCCAGGCCCAAACCTCCTCCAGCAAGCCGTGGCTCCGAAGCCTTTCCAAGTTGGACCGGTGGTGGCAGTGGTCACCCCATGATCAGGTTCTGGGTTTGGCTCCCTCTCCTCTGAGGGTGTCCCCGTGCCTGCTGTCCACAGTGAGATGACGCCAGGTGTATTCAGAGTGGGGACATCCAGGCTGGGTGGGGCTGGGAGGCTCAGTGACGACCTGGGTCTGGGTCTGGAGTTACCTCCACACCCCTGACACCTTTGCCAGTGGGATTGTGTCTTTCTGGGAGTTGGGGCTATGGATAACCAATGGGGTCTGTGTTCTGGAAGCTGCAAGGCATGAAATCTTGCCCCTTTAGTCCTTGTCTCTCATGCTGGGCCCTAAGGAAAGGGGACCCAGAGCAGGGTAGGGGGTATGTTCCAGACCTGGAGCTGTTTTCTACTGAGCCGGGTTTCTTTTCTCCATCTTCCCCTGTTCTCGATGGAGTGCCATGGGCCTTCACAGATGGCAGAGCCCCGTGTCTTGCCGACTGCTTACCCGAAGGAACTGAGACCTGGGTGAACAGCCAGTGTTTAATGTCTCTAGGAAGGCTCCTGGGCATTGCAGGACAGGGCTTGGGCCCTAAGACACTAGTGTGATCTCTTCCACTGTGTGTGTTGTGTGTGTTCACGCTTACAGAGGATGACTTGAATGGCTGTTCCTGCGCCAGTGATGGCTTCCACCTGACCAGCAACTGTGGGGACCCAGAGTCTTTCTGTATTCTCTGCCATTCATCCAACTTCAGTTCTTGCATGCTGTGGCTCTGCCTTCACCTCTGCCCCACCTGCCCCACATTGCTACCTTTCTCACCTGTGACGAATCTTCCACTGACTCTTTCTTATTGCTTCTGTTGCTCAGTCTCGACTTTCACTGTGTGTGTGTGGGGGGGTGTTTTAAAGTACGAGGGTTCAAATCCAGGTGGCACTCACTTGGCAAGTGCCACACCTCAGGCACTCTAGTTGTTCCTCACAGTATAACTAGATTGTGAATCACTAGGACTCAGGAGCTCTACACTGCCCTCTTGGACAGTTTGCCAGCACAGAGCCACTGCCCAGGCCCAGGCTTGGGTTCATGCTCTGCTCTTGAAGCTGGTTGCTGTGTTTGAACAAGGCTTGCATTTTTACGATGTTCTGGATCCTATAGTGATAAGCCAGTCCTTGCCCAAGGATTTGCAGAGTGGCCTGCTGTGGGAAGCAGACCCTCTGGTAAAGGTGTATGTCCTGGAGCCCTCCGTAGGCCATGTTGGGTACTACCTGGGAACCGTTCCTCACAGTTCACATGGACATGTGGGTCTGTACTTGGGTAGCAGGGCCAGAGTCACTTAGAGAGAATGGGCTGTAGGGCTTGGAGCACAAAGGAGATTCTGAGACTATGGCCATGGGTCTTTAAAGGAGCAGGTCTGTCCTGGCGTTGTACATATCTAGGGGACAGAAGTCCAGGCTGGGGAGCTCCAGTGTTGACCCTCTCCCCACAGGGCCAGGCAGGCCTCCTCAGTGCCAAGATGAGCGTCACATCTTGGTTCCTGGTGAGCAGCAGTGGCACCCGCCACCGGCTCCCGCGTGAACTCATCTTCGTGGGACGTGATGAATGTGAACTCATGTTACAGGTGAGTGGGGCTTCTTACATCTGGGCAGGTGGTTCAGGGACCTCAAAGCCAGGACGAGATCCCTCTTCACCTGGGCCCCAGATGCACAGGTGGGCAGGAGTAGGGTGCACATGGGCCCGGGTTGTTGCTCCTTCATGTCAGACCTGTTTCTGACAAGAAAGTGCCAGGGCTCCAGGAAGGGTGATGGAGCTGAGGAGCGTCTTGGACAGCACTGACAGGTGGTTCATTTGTGTCTTTACTGCTTCACTATAGAGTTTACCTGAGGGCTGTCCTGGAGGTCTTGCTCCCAAATGTGTCCAGATGGTGGACAGTGCCGGTGACTTTTTCATGTGCCCTGATAGGATGGGTCCCCTTCCTGAGCTAGAAAGGGTGATATGCTGTTCTACCTGGGCTTCGGAGCTTGAGTTGGGTTTCTTGGAGCTTATGTCTCTCTGGCTTGCAAACAAAGGGTGGGGCTGGGGTGCTGATCTACAGGGTCCATCCTGGCCTGGGGGTACAAATGAGTTGGGCTCTCTGCAGTATTGAACTGCTTCCACTTCAGTACAGAGCATAGAATCCTAACCACATGCCTCTGGGCTCCATGTCTCATCAGGGGACTCTGAGAAGGACATGAGTGTCCTCTGGTCCAGCTAAGGGGTCTGCTCAGGCACAGAGCAGCAGCCCAGTGCCCTCAAGTGGGTCTTCTTTGTACTTATTTAATCTCCCATGTACAGCATGGCCACATTGCACACTCCCAGGGTGTGTGAGGTTCCCGGGAGTGGGTGGAGCCAGAGTTGAGTACACACAGCTGGACAGCAAACCTCAGGTAGCAAGCCTCGATGGGCCCATCTATGGGGTTGTGTGAGGCTAGCACAACCCAGCACCTGTGCTGCTTTCTGAGCGTTTTTGCCCCTCAGGTTACAAGCTGGACCTGGTTCCTCATGGGATGACATTGAGAGGCGGGGACTTGAAGGTCCTTGTGTATGGGATTAAAGGGTGTCTTATGTTTCTACTGTTGTAATAAAAGCCATGACTGCAGGCAGCCTGGGGAGCACAGGGGTTATGTCACCTCACTAATCTGTCACCAGAGGAAGAAATCCGGAGGCAGGAGCTGGACTGCAGCGGAGGCCATAGACGAGCACTGCTTCCTGGCTGGCTCAGCCCACTTTCTTTACCACCCAGGATCACCTGTTTGAGGTGGGATCACCCACAGTGGGCAGTTAGCAATCGAGAAAATGTGCCAGGCTTGTAGGCAGGGAATCTGATGGATTCATTTTCTCAATCGAGACCCCTCTTCCTGTTTGACTCTAGCTTGTGAGTTTTAATAAAAACTCACCAGGACAGGGTCTTTATAAAAGATGTCTGGGGCAACTTGCCCACTCCTTATGCCAAGTGGGGACCCAGCCAGAAGGTGCTGCCTTTGAAATTGCCTGTCTTTGGCACCTTAATCATCGATACCCATCCCTTAGCACCAGGAACAGTGTAGGTTTTATCATGACTACATTCCACATCTAAGGCATTTTGTCATAGCACAAGTTAGACTGAGTCTGGGTTTTCTGGATTTTCTCCAGATGGTGTCTGGAGAACTTCACCTAAGCAAAACAAAACAAAAACCCAGCTCCTCTTCCTGCTGGGAGACTCCTAGGTTCCCTGCATAGCCCTCTGTCCCTTCATGACTTTGCAGGGGGAGCCAAGTCAACTCTGCCCTGTAAAGGGCTGTGTGGGTCATGCAGTTTCTGCTGCGCCTAGTCTGAAAGAGTGCAGAGACTAGAATACACAGGAAGCTTACTTATTCATAGGCATTGGTTTTATGAAGCAGGAACTAGCTTTCAATGCTTCTTAGTTACTTGAAAACATAAAAGTCTACGGAACAGGTGCGAGTTACAGGCTGTGGTTGTTTCCTCATGGTGTGGTCCCCATACGGGCATGGCCTTGGCAATGGCTTTGCTATCTTCCCAGGGCCAGCAGGACAGGCAACACTTTGGGAGGACCTGGAGTGAGCCTGGAGAGCTGGGGACCCAGAGCAGGCTCTCCTTCCCCGCTACTGGACCTGGCCTGGCAGCTCCACCAGGTCTCCTACTCAGGGGTCTTAGATATGGGGCCAGGTTCTTAGTTCCTGGGCCTGTCAGTGGTGGGGCCACAGCGGTTTTTTCATGCCGGGTAGCCCCTGGTCTGGATGCCATTTCACTTCTGTCCTCTGTCCCTAAGGGATGTAATTTTGGAAGAGGTGTCTCTCTTTTGCATACTACGGTACCTGAGGCTTGGGAGGTCATGCGGGTATAGAAGGGACACAGAGCTGAACCCCTTTCTAGTATCCCTGCAGTAGGCCTTGCCCCTGCCCTGCCCAGCTGGCCCTCGTTCAGGCCACCCCTTCCTCGCACCCTCTCGGCTGCTTGTGGCCAGAGGATTTACATATCATTTGTACCTGCCCTGACCCCAGAGTCTGGGATGTTCCATTGCTGCCCTAGGACCTTTCAGAGTAGCCTAGGCTTGTCATAATCTTCTGTCTTCTCTGCTTGCCGCTCTGCCAGGATCCAGCATTGCCCCGGTTCCCTTCCTGGCATTGGGAACCTCCAGAGTTCTCCAGCCCCACCCTACACCATCCCTTGCTCTTCAGGGTCTGATTGATTCTATATCTATCTTCGTACCCTGATTTCTATCTCCTTGTCACGGTCATCGCCACCCCCAGCCAGCTCCCATTCACCTCAGCTCCCAGCTCCTTCTCTGTGGTGGCATGCACCCTTGGCCAGTCTCAGTAATACTTGCTTTAATTCCTATGTAGGAGAAATATGAGGGGATGCCACCGAGGGCAGGATTGGAGGGCCTAGGAGTGGCCAGACACATCAGCAGTGACAGGCAGGGACGAGGGGAGGTGTCAACAGGTTTGTGTGGAAAGGACCTCTGTTTCAGGAGTTGGATGGCTTGATTATGGGAGGACAGAGGGGTAACTGCTGGCATTGGGGAGCCTCGGCAGTGTTACAGAGAGACTGTGGCTTGAATCAAGTCAGGAAAGGGGCCAGAGACATTTTGTTTGTGTTCTGGGGCACAGCCATCGACAATAGCCACATGCCATCAATGGGCTGTGCTGTTCAGGGATTGCGGTTTGTCCAGTACTCCCAGAACAGACCTGGCACAGAGCCAGCACCCATGAATGACATATTATGTAAATGTGAGCCCATGCACACACATGCGTGCTACGTGAGGTGTCTGCAGGTATTTTTTAAAAATATGTTACATATGATATATGTGCATGCGTGTGCTTTTAGCTTATGGAGAGCTAGCTTTTGCCTCCGCCTTGTCTGTTCTTTGGCTGTGTGTGACACCCTAACCCAGAAAGCACATCCCAGAGCCGAGGAGCCTCAGAGAGGCCCTGTTCACATAGTACGTGCAGCTGGCTGCAGTTGGTGCCTAGATTTCGGCTATGGTTATTGGGGTGATGAGCTGGCAGGAAGGCATGCACAGAGCTCTGGGTGTGGTCACTGCCAGGGTCAGCGCAGCCAGGACAGGGTGCCCGGCGTGAATTTTAGAAGCCCATCATTTTAACATTTTGAGTAAGCACAGGTTATTAACTTCTCCTTTGGTGTGTGTCTGGTGTTCTTCTGGCCACGTCACATGACTGTGTTTGTCTACTCTCTATCTCCTGGTGTTCCTTTCCAGTCCCGGGATGAGTCTAGCCCTGAGTGCTGGGCCCAGAGCTTTGTCTCCTGACTGGGGTGGCTTCTACCTCCTGAGCATGTGGGTGGGGCTAGTAAACTTTACTGCTGGTCTATCGGTGTTGGTGACAGGAGATTTCTGGCTGGGGGTGGCAAGGAGGCAGCTTGATTCCTTCCTCTCCTGTAGTTTGAGAGGGACTTGTCAGGAGGCAGTCTGAAGAATGGGTGGGCTTACAAACCTACCACAAGCCGGGTGCTGGTGGGAACCTTGCATCAAGTCAGAGGTTTTGGAAATATGTCAGGGTAGGAGGAATACTGTGGGGAGAGGAAGGGTGGGTCCAGGGAGAGGATGGATGGTACTGGGTTCCTTCTAGGGAAGGGTGTGGTTAGACTAGAGGCTATCCTGCCTGGCTGAGAGAATGAGGTGTGGAGGGTCTGCCAGGGCCCTGAGTATGCAAACCTAGGGGCTCAGGAAGTTACTCAGGACTGGGCAACGTTGGGATGAAGACTCCCAGGCTGAGGAGGGGATAAAGCGCGCTTTGAATGAGACTAAAACCTGCTGAATGCAGAGACTAGCAGAGTATATCCCTAGGAATGGCTAGGGGCATGCTGGGTAGGCATTCCTGGAAGGATCCTGGAGGGTAGGAATGGCTGAAGTGCCTCAGGTATATAGGTGGCCATCAGGTGCAGGGTGTGTGAAGCTTCAGGCAAGTTTTCCCACCTGGAAGAGTCAGCCTGAAGTGCTTCAGGGGTCTCATCTACCTCAGGCCAGCAGAGCCCAGGGCTCTCCTGACCCTCTGGCGTCTGGCCCGGAGTCTGAGCTTCCCTGAAGCAGATGGTTTGGTTCTCCTGCCCCAAGAGCCCTTGTGTCCGGTAGGGTCTGAGATGTCCCGGCTTATGCACAGGGATAGGTATAGGCTAGGATTTGATGAACAAGTGAAATGATATCTGGCCTGACCCTTTCCTGTACCCTCAAGGCCAGAGAAAGGAGGTATCTGTAGGTAATTTGGACCAGCCCAAAATGGACCTTGGGGATGGAGCTGGCCATCTCAAGGTTGAAGACCCACCATGTCAGAGACCTGTGGCTTTGGTAACAGGTGAACTAGACCAGGAACAGGCCTGGGGACCTCAACAAGGAGACATTGAGCAGGCTGGATCTTAACGTATATTCTCCCTGGCAGAAATGTGGGCTACACAGGAGGAGACAGCTGAAGGATGCCCCCCCCACTGCCCCCCCATTATATAATCCTTATATCACACTCACTTCCAGAAAAACTGAGGGCCCTGACAGGATGAGGTGTGACCCCCTCTCACCCCACCAGAACCTACCTTCACTACAGCCCATCGTCATGGACAAGTTAGCCACCTTGGGGCTGCTGGGTATTTATTCCCCTGGTGGCAGTGGGTGTGGGCATAGAGGCTGGGCCAAGGCTCACCTGGAACCCACCGCGCTGCATGCGATCTTTAGGGTCTTTTCTCATACCCCTCTAGATAGGCTAGAAGTAGAGTCTCCTCTGCCGAGCTGGATGGCTAGCAGTAAAGGTGGGACGGGCCAGAGCTCATGATTACTCTCTCCCCTGTCTCTGCTGTGTGCCTGGACCGGGAAGGGTGCTCCCCTGAACGGATCAGTTGTTACTGGGGAATGGGCAGGATGTTGGTACCAGGATGGAAGAGGGGCTGGGCTGTAGTGGGGAGCAGCTTGAGAGTGAGCAGCTGCAGGTCTTACACCAAAGGCTGTCAGCAGTGTGCTCCGGAGGGGAGCCTCGTTTGGAAGGCACTGCCTGGCTGATAGGCTTCATCTCAGCTCAGTGGTTTCCCTGAGTTGGTTGATTCTGTCGTCCTGTCTTAGGCCGAGCTTGGGGCAGGGAGAGGGGCAGGCAGACACCACTGTTCTTGCAGTGCCGGTCCTGTGTGCTGTGGGGATGGAGATAGGCAGTGGGCCATGGGCCGTGGTGCAGGTGCTGACACAGCCTTGCAGACCGATAACATGGACCCACACCAACGGTGCCTAAGCAAGTAGCATGACCCTGCTCCCACCTATGTCCTGGGCGTAGAATCTGGGGGCTCAGCTGTGTGAGGAGCTCAGTCACTGTCCTTGGGAGGGGTCCTGGGCAGGTTGGCGGCCAGGAAAGGTGAGAACAGCTTGGAGTGGAGTAGCACATATGTGTTGAAATGAGTTTCTGTGCTCAAGCAGGAGCAGGTGCGTGCCAAGCCCTGCCAGGGTGGGGCAATGGGAGCTGGCCGGGGAGCTTGGTGATAAGTACGTACTATCAGCTGTATGTGGCCATCATACAGGTTGTGTGCTCCTGTGGGCTGAGCCAAGGTGTAGCCTTTCCCTCTGGCTCAAGTGGAAGTGGCTGGCCTCCTCTGCCTGCCCTTGGGAGGGGACGGCCTGTCTCAGATGACTGGGTTGGCGTGCCCTTCCACTCTGACCCAGGAGCCTGCGCCTGCACTGGAAATGGTCCTGGGAGGGTGCTTGTGGGAGGAGGTGCCAAGGCAGCAACATAGGCTAGAGTGGCCCTGGTAGCTTGCACAGCCTTGTGGCTTGCTGGAATAGCTGAGTGGCTTTGACTGCACACTGTCATAGGACAGGGGACTCAGGAGCTTTGAGTCCCTAGGGTGTTGGTATTATGGTAGGCATTGGCAGCCTGGGACTGGGCACCTGAGGGCCACTGTCTGTTCCCTCCAGTCCCGTAGTGTGGACAAGCAGCATGCCGTCATCAACTACGACCAGGACCGCGATGAACACTGGGTGAAAGACCTAGGCAGCCTCAATGGGGTGAGTGTACTGGGCTCTTGCTTGGTCCCACCCCAGCCACGATCATGCCTTTTCTCCTGGGACCTGTCTAGAGCCCCCACTGGCTGAAGATGAGGCCTTCTTCAGCTACAGAGGCCAGATCTCTACTGGGCTAGGGAGGCCCAATGCTAGGAGATGAGTCCCCCCTAAAAAGCATTGAGCTGTGCCTGCCTCACCTAGGAAAGGGACTAAGGAAGGAGGGAGGCCCTGGCTATATGGTGAGGAGCCGGATATGGCATAGGACAGGGATGCGCTCTCTGTGGCTTCGTGCATCTGTCCTACCTAGACACGTTCCATTCTACATTTGTCAGATGTGGTCCATCACAGGACCCTGTTTCAATAAGAAAACAGACTCTGACCTGTTCCTGCCTGTGCGGTTCTGAAAGGGTATCTCACAGCTACCCAATGTGTGTCTTACCTACATAATGTGAGCCTGGGAACAAGACTTGGCATCACCCTCAACTCCCCTCCTCCCTGATCCACCCTTCATATAATACAGCCCTTCCTGCAGGGCCCTTGTGACAAGTAGGCTTTTCCCTTGCCCCCTACTGGACTGTGGAGGACTCTGCTGGGCATCTGACCCCAGTCACTGACTGACCCCAGTCCCAGTCAGGTTTCCATCTGGGCCCTGCAGGGTCTGCTGCCTCAGAGGTCTGTTCCTAGGACAGTGAGCTGGGAACATAGGAAGGCAGGGGGCTCTGCTTAGCCTCCTCCTCCTCCCCTTTCTTCCTTAGACGTTTGTGAATGATGTGCGCATCCCAGACCAGAAGTACATCACCCTGAAGCTCAACGATGTTATCCGCTTTGGCTATGATATCCTTCTCGAAGGGGGCTCCCCTGCTTTACTCCATCAAGACCAAGGCCACAGTTCTGCTGTCTTAAAGCAGATTAGGGGATTTCTAAATCACAGCGGAGGCCCCCAGGCTTAGAGGTCACCTAAAGTTGGGTTCCTTCTGATGGAGGGGCATGTCTGCTCCTAGCCTCAGCCTGCCTCTCTGCATGCTCAGCCTGAGGTCACAGAAGGACTGAAGAACTTGGGACCCAGAGTCCTGGTTTGACCTGAGTTCTGAAGCCTGCATATTCTGTGCTCTTGAGTGTATTGGCGTATGACTGGTCCTCCCCGAGAAGGTCTTCCCGCCTCCCGGAGTCTTTGAGTCTACCCACTCACCACTGGTGACTCCAGCGCTGCAGCCACAGGTCCTTCCTGCTCCTCCTGTTGTGCGTTCTCCTTAACTCATGGCCACATTCCAACATGTACGTGCTGGAGCGTGTGCAGCACCGACTTCCTGAGGAGGCACTCAAGGTCAGTGGCATGGAGGCCCATGGGCTAAGAAGGTCCCCTTGGGACCCCTGGCTCTGAGGGCTGATCCCTTAGCCTGCCAGTCTCTGCTTCTGCTTTGGTCTACCCCTGGACACATTCCCCAGGCCCCTGAGCCAGTCTTTGCTGGCTGCGGGTACCATGAATCAGGGCTGCTTGGCCTGTCCTGCTGGATGGCCCAGTCCAGCAGGTGAGAAGTAGTCATTACCCCTAGGCTTACACGGCGACAAATGGTAGGGACAGATGGGGAGGCGTGGGCTGGGTGGTTGGCCCTACTGGAACAGTTGGAGCTTTTGAGGTCTACAAGTATAGCTAAAGATCTTTCAAGTCAGGTAGTAGGTAGGACAGAGTCTGTGGCTCAGAAGATAGCCCAAATGCTGGGAAGCATTGGATACGACGGGTGAGCCACCTAACAGGAGGACAGGATCCCTTGGGAGTAGAGTACAGCAGTGGGCCAAGCAGGGTGGAAAGCCAGACCACATGCTTGGGCCCTGAACCACCCAGGGGAGGTTACAAGGAAGGATTTAATTAGACCACAAGGGCGGGGCAGGCAGTGTGTCCTCTGAGTTGGTATCTTTGAGACTCCTGAGGTCACATTGGTTGGAGCCTCATCAAGGGAGTTAGGATCCTGAGGTAGGCCAGTGTTTTCTTCTCTCTACTTGTATGGGTTGTGGAGCTTTGCGCTCTCGTGCGAACTGTGTGAGTGCTCTAGCCTTACCTAGTTTTTCAAATGAATCTGTAAAGTAAGAGGTAGCTGTAGCTAGGCCCCTGAGTGGCTTACCCTCCCTCGGGCCTGTTTCAGGTGGGGCCTGGAGGATGCTGGTCTCTAGGCTCTGTTCTTGTGATCCTTGCCTGCTTCCTCCCCTCCACTCTGCCTAGCTGTGTGAAGTAGAGCATCCTCCCCGGGGCCGCGGCCCTCAGCTGCCTCACCAGATGGACTAGTCTCAGATTTGTTTGTGGAGGGGAGGCAGGGCTGGCTGAAAAGTTTGTTGAGGCTGGCACAGCACCCCTGACCTCACATGCTTGCCCGCAGCACGAGAAGTACACCAGCCAGCTACAGGTGAGCGTCAAGGTCTCTGCACCCAAGAGGGGTGATGCGCTTCCAGACCACACACCCTACTGCGAGTCCTCACAGCCCAGGCCAGAGAAAGGAGACAGAAGACATGGAGCAGGTAGGCCATGGGCTTGGGGACCAAGATGGGTAGGGGAAGGGCAGAAATACAGAGCCACTCAAGGCCTTCCTATCTCTATTTCTGTCTCCCCTGCCTCTCTGTCTACCATCTTCCCTTACTGTATCATATGGGGTTCCTCATCCCAGCTTGCACTCCTGGTTCACAGCACAGCTCAGTAGCCAGGGCGCAGGCCTGCTTAACCCTGGGCTTATCTTGTGTATCTGCACATACCTCTCCAGGCATGCCCCCTTTTCTTGGACCCCAGGGCCGCCAACAGTTGATGGGTCATTAGATGCTAGCCCTTGTGGTCTGCAGCAGGTCAGGGGCAGGCAGGTCTCAATTGCCTGAAGTCAGGTATCTGTGCCTGATTCTGCAGATCATATGGCCCCTGGGGTTGGGGTAGGTAGGTGAGTGCAAGGGAAAGGCCTGACTTATTTTAGGGGGCTACTGTAGAGGTGGGTTGTGGTATCTGGGTCTGGGTGGGCATGGGGATAACATAGCACAGCAACAGGAGGCGTGAGTCCTGCCTGGGTATGCAGTGGTGGACAGAACAAGTCCTAGGTGGAGGAAGGTGCTTCCAGGAAACCAAGTTAGATGTTCTTCCTACATCAGGAAGGTCACCTTGCTGCCCCAGCCTTGGCTAACATCTACTGTGCCCTATGGGTCAGCCCATGGATGCACACCGTGAACTGCTGGTATACATCTGGTGTGGCTGAGGTGCAGGTATACCCTGAACAATGACCTGTGCTTACCTTTGTGAAAACTGCTGGGGACTGGGCAGGTGTCCAGACAGTCATCTGACCGGTTCCGAGCACCTGTCAGTCAGTGTCCAGGCCAGCTGGTAACAGGGGCCTAGAACTGTCCCTGAGGTTATAGCAAGTGCAGCCAGCTGGGCAAGTAAGTTTCTCAGTCCTATAGAGGACAGCACATTGGATGACCTCAGATAGGCTTGGAGCGTACTGCCCCACAGCAGACACATGGTGCTTCAAGGACCGCTGCGTATAGCACTGGGTAAAGAATGAGGTCAGGGGGCCAACAGGAGAAGGGTATGGATGGGAGAAGGGTATGAAGATTAGTGCATATGGTATACCACAGGGGAGTTAAACCCATCTTTGTATAAGGAACATATGGTAATTTGTAAAGAGTGGAGTCCCTGGGGACACGGAGACATACCCAAAACACCAAGGGATAGCCTCCATTCTACAGGGACACTTGTTGACTGATAGGTAGTCTAGCCTTCAGACCTTTTTGCTGCCTGCTGGTGTGAGCACCTGGGCCAGTAACCAAGATTCTGATGGTCATTGGGCCCAGCAGAAATGAAAGGGCTTTGCAGGACAGGGCTGTTTGTACCTTATCGCCGACGCCCTGCCCTGGGGCCCTGGACTCTGCTGTTACTCAAATCAGAGCTGGAAACCTAGATTCGTGGAGATGGAATGTCAACTTCTAGACATAGATCCTAACATTAAAACAAATGCCCCTAACTGTCACATTGGCCACCCAGACAGGGTCACCCATTGCGGCAGAGCCATTTATAGAACCTTAGAAGAGGCCAAACCTTGTTGCCGTGTATACTGAAGGCAGAGAATGCTGTCCCAGGACTGTGTCCCCTGAAATGAGCCTTCCCATGTCACCATGGAGAGAGGCCTGGGCAGGGCGAGTGATTGTCTTCACCCACAGATGTGTAAACAGGCCCAGAGTGTTCAACAACTGGCAAGACACTTGAATAGCTGCAGGTCCCAGCTGGGAGGTAAGGCCAGGGCCTGCTCCACAGACTGGCCCTGTTCCGATCTTCACATTGGAGGCCATAGCAACCTAAGTTCTGAACTCCCCACAGAGGCGGTAGCTTACCGCACTCCGCTGTATGGGCAGCCCTCCTGGTGGGGTGAGGATGACAGTGGGACACCATCTGAAGACCGGCACCAGGAGGAGCCCTACTCAGGTGAGTCTTAGTGCTCCAGCTAGCACTGGGTTACAGGGTAGCAGGGTGGCTTTTAAAAGACTTGGCCTGAGGACCCCTTCCCACAGAGCGTCCCAAGGACCTGGCACAGCAAGACGGTGAGCTGGAGAGCCGCCGTGCTCCCGCTGAGCCACCAGACTACTCGTTCAGACGGGAGCCCAGCTACTTTGAGATTCCTACGAAGGAAGCACCACAGCCACCACGGCTGCCCGAGGTGCCGACCCAGGAAGTGCCCACAAAAGACCAGGAGGCAGGTATTGGTGGGACGGCCCCTGTGGTGCAGAGCCATGCCTCCTTCACCATTGAGTTTGATGACTGCAGCCCAGGCAAGGTGAAGATCAAAGACCATATCACCAAGTTCTCCCTGCGCCAGCGGCGGCCTCCCAGCAAGGAGACCACGCCTGTGGAGATGGTCTCGGCAGAAACCAAGGTGGCCGACTGGCTGGTGCAGAATGACCCAAGTCTGCTGCACCGGGATGGCCCAGGGGATGACCGCCACAGCACCAAAAGCGACCTTCCTGTCCACACTCGTACTCTGAAGGGTGAGTGCCAGCTGGCACCAGGGCAAGTTCTTAAGCTAGCAGGTGGTCTGTCTGTCCCCATACTCACCACATCAGTGAGAGCCAGGGGTTGTGGCTGGTTTTCACTTCCCAGTGATCGGTCAGGAATCTCCTGCCTGGTCTGGGTGGCGGGGAGCGGGGTGGGGGTGGGGCATCATCTTTGTGTCACTGAGTCCCAGTGCCAAAGGACTTCCTTCCACATGGATGTCAGTTTGGATCCATTCCCAGTGGGCATGGGGTAGTGAGGCTCCCCAAGACTCCTCACTGTATGCTAACAAATAAGGGTTTTCTCAGGCCACAAACATGAGGATGGCACACAGAGCGACTCAGAGGACCCCTTGGCCAAGACTGTTGGAGCCCCAGCTGAGGGCAGTGGGGAGCAGGTGCGGCTGCAGAGGCAGATCAAAAGGGACCCTCAGGAGCTGCTGCACAACCAGCAAGCCTTTGTCATTGAGTTCTTTGATGAGGACACACCCCGTAAGAAGCGCTCACAGTCCTTTACACACACCCCACCTGCAGACCCCAAGGCTGACAAGCGTCGGGGTACGGGGACTGTTGACAGAGAACGTCCCGGTGTCGCGGTCCGTGCCACAGGCAGCAGCTCAGGGCCACAGAGGGCCAGCTCGCTCAAGCGAGAGAAGACTGAGGAGCGGCTGGGCAACACTTCTCCTGTCCCCCGGGCCTCCACCCGCCCCTTCGGCAGTGTGGGGCGCCGCTCCCGCCTGGCCCAGGACTTCATGGCCCAGTGTATGCGGGACAGTTCCCCAGCCACGAGGCCTGGCCCTGAGAAGACGCCCCCGGTGCTACCCACCCCTTTGACACCCCGAGGGGCCAGCCCTGTGACCCCCTCGACCACCCCACCGCCTCCCACTGACCCCCAGCTAACCAAGGCACGTAGACAGGAGGAGGATGACAGTCTTAGTGACGCAGGCACCTACACCATTGAGACGGAGGCTCAAGACCAGGAAGTGGAGGAGGCCCGGAAGATGATCGACCAGGTGTGGCGGGCGGTCAGATGTCACCCTCTAGTGGGCCATGGGTGGCAGATGGTCAGATGGCGCCCTCCAGTGGGCCATGGGTGGCAGATGGTCAGATGGCGCCCTCCAGTGGGCCGTGGGTGGCAGATGGTCAGATGTCGCCCTCCAGTGGGCCATGGGTGGCAGGCGATCAGATGGCGCCCTCCAGTGGGCCATGGGTGGCAGGCGATCAGATGGCGCCTTCCAGTGGGCCGTGGGTGGCGTGTGGCCAGATGGTACCTCCAGTGGGCCGTGGGTGGTGGATGGTACCCTCCAGTGGGTCATGTTGGGAACCAGATGTTAGCCTGTTGCTGTCAAGTTATGTGTCTGGTCCAGCTGGATAAAAGGACTTGGAGAAGGGAGGTCCCCCGGGCACTGTCTCTTATTTTGTCAGAATGGAGCCTATTTCCTATGCACCATAGCTGAATAGGCTGTGTGGGGGTGGAGATCCGGGCACCTTTGACCCTTGGCACTCTCTCCTTTTGGCAGGTTTTTGGGGTGTTTGAATCTCCTGAACTCTCTAGGGTATCCTCAGCTACCTTCCGCCCTGTCATTAGAGGTGACAAAGATGAGCCCAGTGATGGAGGCGTGGCCCAGCGGATGGCTTTGCTGCAAGAGTTTGCTTCCCGAACACCAGGCATGGCTCCCCAGATGGAGCAGCAGGTATGAGGCCGGTCAGCCACCCCGGGAAGAGTAAAGCACCATTGTTGCAGATCTGGGACTGAGTCTTGATATGCTGATGGAACTGACCAGTTGGTGGTGACATTGGGGTCACACGTGCCTAGGGAAGGCCACAGGGCCCTCCTGACTGCTTTTGAGGAGGGTATTGTTCGTGGCAGCTCCAGCATGGATGAGTCTCTTCCAGCCCCTGGCTTCTGTTCTGAGCTTGTGCCTCCCAGGCTGTGGATACACTTTCTTGCCCTTCTCTCTGCAGAATCTCTTGGTCCCAGGTTCCCCTGGGGGTCAGAAGTGGGTTTCCCGATGGGCTAGCTTGGCTGACAGCTACTCAGATGCTGGCTTGGCAGGTATGTAACCCCACAGTTGCTGTAAGGCTTGGGGGCCATACCAAGGTGGCCTCAGTCCTCACCATAGATGTAGTTTGTCTCAGCCTGGGCCTGGGAGAGGGTTGGGGCTCTGTGCATGTGGGGCCTGCAGGTCTGTAGCCATTCTAACTGCATTGGCCTTGTGATTTGCAGAGGATGGTCCTGGGCGCAGACCCGGGGAGCCTGAGGGGCCCCTGCCTGTGACTCGAACTCGGCGTCTGCTCCCCCAGTTACCCAGCGATAGGGCTGACAGCCCTGCAGGCCTTGAAGCTGCCAGGCGGAATGGCCCAGGGCCACCAGAGCTGGGCAGTGAGCCAGCAAACTGCCTTATAGGCCAGGAGGACCTGGACCCTGATAGTCTCAGTGATGCCAGCGGGTCAGATGGCGGCCGAGGCCCAGAACCAGGCACAGAGCGGCAGGAGGATCTAGCATGGGTCAGGGGTCGGCGCTCACCAAGGGCCCCTGGGGAGCCAGCCCCTACCTCTTTCTTCATTGGCGATCAGAATGGGGAGGCCACCTTCCCCAAGAAATCCTTTGTGGCTCCTGGGGAAGTGGATGGCCCGGGACGGGTAGTCCAGACCAGCCCTTCAGCAAGGGACGGCCTTTACGTCAGTCCCAACGGGAGGATGGTGATCCAGTTGTGCAGTGGTCGGTCCCCAGAGCCTGACCCAGCCCCACCCAAGGAGGCTCTGACCTTTGCCCGGCAAGAGAGTTTCACTAAGGAGCCAACCAGTGGGCCCCCGGCACCTGGCAAGCTCCCCCACATTTCTAGCCACCCGCTCCTACAAGACTTGGCTGCAGCCCGCGCCTCACGCATGGACTTCCACACTCAGGACACCCACCTGATCTTGAAGGAGACTGAGACAGCCCTGGCAGCCCTGGAGGCCCGGCTCCGCTCCAAGTCTGCAGATGAGTGTGAGGGGGGCAGCACTCCTCGGCCTCCAGAGGACTCTCTGTCTGGGGACTCGGATGTGGACACAGCCAGTACCATTAGCTTGCTCAGTGGCAAAAATGGGCCCAGCCCAACAACCCCACAGACTCCAGGGCCACAGAAGGAGAGCCTGCTGTCTCCACCAGCAGTACCAGACCCCGGGGGTGCTAGCCTGGGCAGTGCTCGAGAGCGGCTGTCTGAGAGACAGCATCGCCCACCGCCTGCAGACTTGGGCCATGGAGATCCATCAAGGCGCCTGGCTGTGCGGCGAGGCCATGGGTCTCGAGGGTCCCTGGACTGGCCTGAAGAAGAGCGAGGCTCTGGCCTTGCCCACCTGCCCAATTCTAACCATGAGACTCCTGAGGCTACTGTGGCAGGTCGACAGGGGCCTCGCCGGAAACCAGTGGCTCCCCCACCATCCCCAGCTGCTCGGGAGGAGCAGAGCCGCAGTTCCACTACCGCTCAGAAGGTGCAGCAGGCACTGACTCGCTCCAACAGCCTGTCCACCCCAAGGCCCACCAGAGCCTCCCGACTCAGGCGGGCCCGTTTGGGTGATGCCTCAGACACTGAGGCTATGGATGGTGAACGAGGGACCACAGCCAACCCTGAACCAGCAAATCGTACGGCTCCTGAGCAGGCCAAGAAACTGACACGCTTGGACATCCTGGCCATGCCCCGGAAGCGGGCAGGCTCCTTCACAGGGCCCAGTGATTCTGAGACTGCCCCTGCCCGTACCGGCTTCTCTGGTCGCAGTGCTGAGCTCTACAGCACCAGCCGTAAGCCCACGATAGCCGAGGCCCGTGCTGCTGCCAAGAAGGCTGCTGCTACTGCTGCCAACGCCGGCCCCCGCCAGCCCTTCAGCCGGGCTCGCCCGGGCAGTGCCAGATACTCTTCCAGTGAGTGTGAGGTGATGGGTAGTGGGCTGGTGGGTAGGCAGGATGGCCAGCAGGAGCTGAGCCTCGGGTAGATGTATTATAGACCGTCATATACATGTGCACTGACCAGGTGTGCCCATGGACCCTCCCAGGGTGCCTCCTGTCACCTGGACCTTAAGGTTGGCTCTGTCATTCTTGGTGTCCCCAGGCTAGCACTTCTGATGACTCTGTAGGGCCCAAGTTGCCCAGCTGAGGACCTGAGGAGGACTCTCCCAAAGTTCTCTGGTCCCTGTCCCCTGTGCTGAAGCCCCAGTGAAGGGTGTCTATTGAACGGTATCCCTTCTGATACCCTTGAATGGCCACAGAGTCCCTGGCCTGAGAGGGCTGTGTCTGTCCACATGAACAGTGACCTCTGCCCCATCCCGCGTAATGTGTGTACAATAAGAAGGGACACACTATTTCAGCTGTCAGAGCTGGCCTCGTTTCTGGAGTGGCTGGTGACCTGTCCATCTAGCCCCCGTCCCGCCCCACCAAGGGAGCTGTGCTGTGCCCGAGGATTGAGTGGATTGGTTTGAGCCAAGGTGCTGCAGCCACAGCCCTACCCCTTGTCCTTGCTGTCCCCGGCTGACCCCACTCACCCCCTCTGCCTCCCAGCATCCTCACATAGACCTTAACCTGCAAGCACTGCTTAGCGTGCAGGCCCCATCCAGCTCCCAAAGTGCGTTTGCTATCAATGCTGCTTGGGGCTCAAACAGCTCTGAGCCCAGGCAGCCATACCTACGAATGTAGGTCTGATGAAGGCTATGGGAACCTGGCTCAGGCTGCCGGTGGTCTGACCTCACTCACCTGTGTGAGCCAGCTTTGTGGCGCATAGTTGGTCCCAGTGTATGGCTTCCCTCATTATCAGCCCAGCATCCTTTCCCGGCACTCAGGGAGATGCTGTCATCTCATTGTGCACAGCTGGTTACCACTCTGACCCCTTCCTGCTCCCTGGATGGCTGCACTGACCCTAGGAGTGCCCAGTCCCTGGCCCTGCATGTCCTTTGGGCTGGGGGTGCTTCTGCTAGGGGCTTCTGGGGACACTGTGATGCACTGTGATGACACTTGTGTGCCCTGCAGCACAAGGCCCTCATCCTGAGGGACCCTGAGGCACTGAGTGTTCTCTGTTCTGTTCTCGCTGCTTCTGAATCCAAACCACTCACTCAAGACACGCGGCGCCGGCAGCAGGGTTCGGATTACACGTCCACCTCTGAGGAGGAGTATGGATCCCACCACAGCTCCCCTAAACACACACGCTCCCATGCTTCAACAGCCACACAGACCCCGAGGGGCAGCGGCTCTGCCCGGGCTCGCTCCCAGGGCCCCCGAGACACAGACGATGATGAGGAGGAGCCTGACCCCTACGGCTTCATCGTGCAGACAGCAGAGATTGCAGAGATTGCTAGGTGAGTGACCAGTCAGGGCCAGGCCAGAGGCCCCTCTCCATGGCTGAAAGTAGCCTGAGCGCGGGGGCTGGGCTCGGCTGGGCTCCTGGCCCTGGATAGGTTTAGAGATTATTTGGTGGGTGGTGGCTATGTGAGTGGGTGGATGGATGAAGCCAGTGTGGCAAGCCTTTAATCCCAGCACTTGGGAGGGAGAGGCAGGCAGATCTCTGAGTTCTAGGGCAGCCTGGTCTACAGAGTGAGTTCTAGGGGCAGCCAGGACTACACAGAGGAAACCTGTCTCAAAATCAACAACAGCAGCAACAAAGGTGTGTGAATGAATGGGTGTGTGGAAGAGGGATTAGTCACTAGGTGACACTCAGTTGATAAGTAGACATTTGGATGGATGGAAAGGTAGGTGGATGGGTGGATGTCTGTCTAGAGGGGTGGGGGGACTTTGGGTTCAAGGAGCTGGTGTGACCATAGTTTATTCTAAATAAACTTCCTCACATAGCCATTCTCTGGGATGTGTTCTGGGAAAGGATGTGTGGAGATGGATCTAGCCGAGCGATGGCCAGCATCCTGGTGACCAAGGCACTAAAGGGCTTGTAGAGGACCCTAGGAACTATGTGGACATGAGGAGTTTTGTTGAGGATGCTGGTCTTGAGAGATCTTGTGACCCTGAGGTGACCAGAAACAGATGGCCCTCAAGAGAGTGGCCCATGTGGGGAGGGGGGTACAGTTACTATAATCTCACAGACAGAAATTGAGGCCATAGTAGAATGAGGTCATGCAGAGGACAGGGTAAGAGAGATGGGTTGAAAAGGAGGGGCCTCCTAAGAGCTGGATGTGGGCTACAAGAGGATGTACGGCCCTTGGTGGAGACCCAAAAGGATAAGGGTCCCCCCAGGTGTCAGCTTAGTATAAGAAGGAACAAGAAAAGGCGTGGCCCGTGTGAGTTTCTCAAGCTCTGCTGTGTCTGCCTGGGCCCAGGAGACTGGTGCAGTGTGCTTCTGTAGAAAGGGGCCCCAGGAGAGGCAGCTTAGGTGGAAGTGGGAACACCTGGAGGTTTGGTGTCACCTAGAGTCAGGGGGACCTGCTTCTGTGCTCTCTTGATGTCAGAACCATGAGACCAACCAGTGAGAGGTCTGGGTCGTCCAGTTGGGGAACCATGAGGAAGCTTTTGGAAAGGGGCAGGTATGACAGAGGCCCAGGATGCAGGTCCTAGGTGGACCCAAGAGGACAGTCATAGGGTACCCCAAGTCTGGAGCTGAGGGTTCCAGTGTGTAGACCATGGTGGTGATGAGCCTGAAGAACCATTAAGGCAAGAGATAGGATGTAAGCCCTTCAGGGACCTCCTTAAAGAGGGGGCTGGCCATGTGCCCAAGAGCCTAGTTAGACCTAGGCCCTCAAAGCAGCAAGCTCAGGGAATTGCTGCTGCCTCCTTTGTCCTCTGTCTCCTGGCTGCCCAGGTATCTCACTGGGACAAGCCCAGTCCCCTGTCAGATGTGTGTTCCCCTATGGTATGATCAGAACTCAGCTCTCAGCCATATTGGAAGAGCCACAAGGTCCCTCTGCTGAACTCTGACCTTTGGCATCAGGAGTCCCCCATGTTAGTTATGAGTCTCCATTTACTCCTCCCCTGCCTCCATTTCCCTGCTCACCAAGGTGGTATCCATGCATTCTGTGTGGCTGAGTTACATCCATTCTGGAAGGTCCTGACAGCCATAGTGTCTAGCTGGTGTGCAGGAAGAGGAGGAAGTCTGGGGTCCTACTCTTCTGTCAGACCCTTCCCCGTATACTCCAGGCACCGCTCTGGCAGGCCATGCACCTCAGGCCCAGGCCTTTACCCAGCATGGCCTCAGGCAGTGGAGCTGGATCCCCGACTGCTGTGTCAGTGCACAGGATGCTTGTGGGTCCTCACCACCCTCGTCTGTGTGCTGGGGCTCTCCCAAGAGGACCTCTTGTAGAACTTGTTTTTTCCTGTTGGCCACAGGCTAAGCCAGACACTAGTGAAGGATGTGGCCATCCTGGCCAGGGAGATCCATGATGTGGCTGGAGATGGGGACTCACTGGGCTCCCCGGGACCCACTCGTAGCCCATCTCTCGGGAATGTGCCCAACACCCCTGCCTCAACCATCTCAGCCCGGGAAGAGGTAAGTCCAGGCCTCTCAAGTGCACGTGCTTATCACCAGGGTTGAGGTCCCACCTTGTGCTTCTTGGTTTGAGGGCTGTAATCAGAATCCTCACAGAGACCTGGAGAGCCTGTGCTGTGGAAACTTGGCTGCAAGCGCCGCCGTCTCCTTCCAAGGGAGTGGGCGTTGGGAGGGATCTTGAACAGATGGGCCCAGGCCTGTCTTATCCTGTTTTATCACTTGTCTGTTTGAAGCAGTGGAGGGACTCGCTCCACTCCCTAGTGGTTCCTCTGCATCAGACGAGCCAGTGGGTCTTGCTCTGTTCTCTGCAGCTGGTGCAGCGCATTCCAGAGGCCAGCCTCAACTTCCAGAAAGTGCCACCTGGCTTCATGAGCTCTCACAACTTTGACCAGAACATGAATGACAGCCTCGAGGATGCTCTGGCCAACAAGACAAGGCCTCGGAACCGTGAGGAGGCACGGCGCCCCTCCAACATTGCATACTGCGGGTTGGGGCATGTCTTAGACGGTGTCTGGATCGTGAGAAGGAAGCCAGCTAGCTGGGTGGGGACAGGAGGGCCCCTGCCATACTAATACCCAGGTCCTTTCAGGTGATCTTTGATAATCTGATGCTAAACCCGGTGTCCCAGCTGTCACATGCCATCCGTGAGAACACGGAGCATCTTGCTGAGAAGATGAAGTAAGTGGGTAGTCCCTGGGCATCGCCAACAGGGTCACGTGTGCTGCGTCTAGTGTTAGCATCAGTGTGCAGCCTGGTAGCCAGGCTGTGCATGCCCACACTTCTCCCTCTCTCAGTCCTCATCTCCATCCCAGCCCCCCATCTGAGTTGTTCCCACCTGAACATCAGATAGCTGGTCATGCTCCTGCTTCAGTTTTCCTCTTGACTCTAGCAAAAGATGCATCAGTTTTATTATGGCCAGAGAAATATCGGGGAAGCAGCTTTTCTGTGTTCTCTGTCACTGTCCTTGTCCCTGTTTTCCTCCCAGGATCCTCTTCCAGAATACAGGCCGGGCATGGGAGGACTTAGAGGCCAGAATCAACTCTGAAAATGAAGTGCCCATCCTAAAGACATCCAACAAGGTGAGAGACAGAGACCCCACCTCAGGACTGGCTCCTCCCATCCTCAGGCCTGGGCCCCATCCTCAGGCCTGGCCCCTTATCCTCAGGCCTGGCCTCATATCCTCAGGCCTGGTCTCACATCCTCAGGCCTGGGTCCCATCCTCAGGCCTGGCCCCCCGTTCTCAGGCCTGGGCCCCATCCTCGGGCCTGGCCCCCCATCCTCGGGCCTAGGCCCCCTATCCTCAGGCCTGGCCCCCCATCCTCAGGCCTGGTCTCATATCCTCAGGCCTGGTCTCACATCCTCAGGCCTGGGTCCCATCCTCAGGCCTGGCCCCCCATTCTCAGGCCTGGGCCCCATTCTCGGGCCTGGCCCCCCATCCTCAGGCCTAGGCCCCACATCCTCGGGCCTGGCCCCCCATCCTCAGGCCTGGCCCCCATCCTCAGACCTGGCCCCCCATTCTCGGGCCTGGGCCCCATCCTCGGGCCTGGTCTCACATCCTCAGGCCTGGCCCCCATCCTCGGGCCTGGCCCCCATCCTCAGGCCTGGCCCCCATTCTCAGGCCTGGCCCTGGGTTGACCTGGCCCCCATCCTCAGGCCTGGGCTGACCTGGCTCCTAGCCAGTGGGCTTTGCTGAGCTGGTCTGAGCCACATCCCCAATCCAAGTCCACCAGGAGGATCTGGGGGCCCTGCGTGTTCCTACTCTAGCCTTCCTCCTCTCTGTCCTTCCCAGGAAATCAGCTCCATCCTGAAGGAACTTCGACGTGTACAGAAGCAGTTAGAAGGTAGGTGTGGCCCAGACCTAGGGCAGGCAGGGGTAACCTCAAAGGCTTATAACTAGATTCTCAATGGGTCTGACTCCTTGGCCTCTTCCTCCAGTCATCAATGCCATTGTGGACCCCAGCATGAACCTCGACCTACTGATGGGAAACAGGGCTCCTTCAGGGTCTAGTCAGCCAGGACTTGGGAAAGCCCGGCCAGCAGCTCAGAGCTCAACTTCACCTGCCTCGGTGGACACCTTGCTGCCAGCCCTGCCTCTCAGGAGCTTCCCACAACGGGCAAACTGCGGGCCTCCCGGCCTCCCGGAGCCTGCCTTCCTTCCTGATGCTGAGAGGTTTCTGATCTAAGCTATGAGGCAGGCAAGGCCAGCCTTCTTATGCACGTGTGTCCTGTGCATCCATCCCATGGCCCACCTGCTTGGCTGCAGGCGGTTCTCTGTGAAAATCCCATATGTGCCATAACCCCACGGATGGGTGCCTCCCATTCCCAGCCCCCTCTTCAGCCAGCACCCAAACCACTTCATCCAGCTCATGGCTAGCCCACCTCCACAGGCCTCCTAGCCTAGCCCCTGGGGTGTCCACTGCCAAGGGCCAGCTGGTGAGGCACCATATTCACCTCCTGTCAATCACCATTGTTTTTGTCAGTAGCTTTAAAGGAAAGAGTACTTTGCTCCCTTGCAGGAACTCCCAGGCCCGGCTTAGGTCCAGCTCCAGCCTGGGAGGCCCTGTCTCATCCCTGTGTGCTGGCTCGAGGCCAGACAGAGAAAGGAGCTTGACCCTGGGGCCAGTCAGTGCCAAACACAGAAGCTAGATGAGCTTGGCATGTCCCCAGACTGTCCAGGAAGGAGGCCACTTGCCTTGTGGCTCCCTCTGAGTGCATGGCCGGAGCTGCTGCAGACTCTATCAACCTGGGTGGGTGAGTGATTTGAGGAGGTATTGGGGAAGAAATCCCGTGCCTCTAAGCCCTTGGTGCCAACACAACTGCCAAACCCACTGAGTTTGGGTGCCGTCCCCATCAAGCTCTCTGAGTGGATTCATCCCAACTAGGGACCCTGGGCTTCCTTACAGTGGGACTGGGTGTAGCTGGGTGGGCCAGCAACCCTGTTGGTTGTGGTGAGTGCTTTACCATAGTGGCAGAAAAAGAGATTTGGAAGCTCCTGGTTTTGTGATCTAAACCATGTACCTGCCCCTGCTGTCCCAGGTGGTGTGGGCAGGGAGTGACCTGCAGCAGGCTCCTGTGGCCTGATACATTGTGGAGGCCTGGCAGGGACAGGCCCGCTACTGGTTATGCTTTCTCAGGATTTGTTCGGCTGGGGCCTGTTGGGTGAGCAGAGTGTGGCTGCCCTGCTGCTGCCCCTTGCTGATGCTTCTGGAGGCGCTAAGCCAAAGAGCCCGTCGGCTGGAATGGGGTGGGGAAAGCCCCTCATTGACCAGGCTAGCATAGCTGTGCTCTCCCGTCGGCTGGAATGGGATGGGGAGAGTCCCTTGTTGACCAGGCTGGCATGGGCATGCTCTGGGACCTGCCTGATGTTTGTGTGAGTGTTGCTCCTGTGCAGGACCTGGGAGAGGTAGCTGGGGTGGGGGACCCAGAGCCCTCAGGGTAGCATGGGTCTCCCTGTTTACACTTAGCTATTAGAGTCATGCATGGGTCCTGTGTGCCTCTGCCCAGCCCACCTGATGTTTACGTGTGTGTGTGTGTGTGTGTGTGTGTGTGTGTGTGTGTGTGTGTGTGTGTAGAGCCTGCTGTCTGTCTGGAGGAGGTGCCAGCTCAGCCTGTTGGCTGCCCCCCCGCATGTCCCACATATTACCCACGGCCTGCCCCCCCCCGACAAGTAAGCAGCTGTCCTGCAGAGTCTATGCCTCCCACCCCTGGTCATCACTGTGTAATTTTTTTTTTTAATGCACAAATTGGTGTTCCTTTCCACATTTAGTTCTTCTGTCACTTTAACCTTCAACCCAGCATTGGTATTGTACCTGCCTGGCTTCTGGAGGGATCTCTGTACATTGTTCTCAGGCGGTCTTGTGGATGTCTTTCAGAAAATGGTTATTTTATATGATTTGTCATGGAATTTGTTCTAATAAATCATTCCTCCACGTGGCAGCACACCAGTGTCTGCCGCCTTGGCCCTCTTCTTTGTGGATGCTGCTGGGTGAACGTCTCCTCGACACAAGGAGTCTCTGTGGGCTCAAGACACTAAAGGCAGCAGGTGTAGTGGCATGTGCCTTTGATCCAAGAACTTGGGAGGCAGGAATATCTGTGTCTGAGGCCAGCCAGGGCTACATAGTGAGCTGGTGTTTAAAAAAAAAAAACAAACAAACAAAATCAAAACAAACAAACAAACCATTGAATTCAGATGTTGCCACCAGGTGGCACCCAAAGCGAGGAGCAGCAGGCAGATGCTTGTCTTTGCTTACATTATGTGCATTAGTGGTCTGTCTGCAGTTTCATATGCACTCCGTGCTCGCCTAGTGCCAGTGGAGAGTAGAGGCCAGTGGGTCATCTGGAACTGGATTTACAGATGTTATCCGCTGTGTGAGTTCTGCAAACCAAACCTGGTCCTCTGCAAGAGCAGCCAGTGCTCCAAACCATTGAGCCGCCTCTCCAGCCCCAGTTCCTCGCTTCATTACAGCTCAGAAAACAGAGAGCAGACCAGAGGTGGGCCTGAGCTATCACCTCCAGAGGCCCCTGCTGTTCCGCTTCTGCCACCAGGCCCTACCTCCTGAGCTTCCACAGTCTTACCTTCTGGGGTCCAAGGAGCTAAGTGCTGAGCCTGTGAGGGAACATTCCAGATTCTAAACCATAACAAGCAGCCATGGGGTGATGGGATAAATCATTCTCTCACCTTCAACTGCAAAAAAAAAAAAATGTAAAAACCAACAGCTTTCAGATAGGAGACAACAGGCAAAGCAGGACTGTGATCCCCTTGAGGAGACACACGAGCTGACAGCTGCCCTCTACTGCATGAGAGGGCAGTTACTCCAAACATGGCACTGCTGCTGAGCAGAGACAGGTCACCACAGTAGGAAGGACTAAGCAGCTTTCCTTTGCAGATCCAAACAGTTAAGAACGTGGGAGAGAGCAAGCCCTGAGCTGCACTTGTGGGAGAAACGGCAGGCTGCTAAGGGAACAAACACTAAGCAGGGTGGAGGCTGCGTGTCCCTTGAGACTGCTCCAGGCCTGGAACTGTTGGTGTCATCACCGTGTAGAGAAGAGAGAGCTCATGACACACAGGACATGGCCCTTGGTGTACTTGGTGGCCATGGTACCTCTGAGTAGTGTGTGGAAGCATCACCTGCCAAGGTGAAAGATGGTTTCCTAGCCAGGGACTGGGAAACCACGGAGAGGCAGTACAGAAGGCTATTTAACACACACACACTACACACAAACCTGGGGAATAGAAAAGCAGCTTTTCTACCTGATTCTTGGGGCACGGTAGCTGCTGTCTTTCCCCGAGTGCAGCATGATTCAGGAGAAGAGTTAGAAGAGAGTGTGTGTTACAGGCTAGACCGAACCTTGACCTGGGGGAGGCTGTGCTTCTGCCTGTGGCTGGGACATACAGAACCCTTAGGGAGGACACAGAGTAGCTGAATTCAGCCCACAGAAAGAGGTGGCAGGCCACAGGGGAGGGGTTGGGCATTTGCTGAGACACTGCTCCTAGCTGGTACCTCTGATGCCAACTACAAACATGTGGAAGGCAGAAACGCCTCTTCTCTGTAAACTGAACAGGAAGGGGTGGGGCCGGGCACAGCACCAGCTCTGACTGACACGGACATAAGAAGTCTGAGCATAGGTAAACTCCTGATCAGGTAAAAAAAAAAATGTTTGAAATAATGTTTAAATGCTAAAAAGGGGGAAAGACTGGGTATGAAACACCGTAGATAGCTGTAAATAGTTTGAGACTAGTAAAATAAAATCCTTAAAGAGAATTAAATACACTAAAAAGAATAAGGCACCAGGGATGAAAACAAATTTAGAGAAAATTAAATACAGAAAAAGATACTAAGTTTAGAAGGCAATAATAGAGAAATGAAGCACATAGAAGATGAAGTCTCTGAAGGAAAAAGGAAAATAGGTAAAAATGTTTTAAAAGCCGCATAGAGGCTAAAGAAAATAAATGAACACAGACAGCCATAGAAAGTTTAGGTGTTTTTTTTTTTTAAAGGAGTCTCCTAGAAAGGAGGGAGAGCAAAAGTTTTCAATGGAATGAGAGAGAAAGAACTAAAGGAAGGAGAGAGAGTAAAAGAGGAAATATTTTCCATGTAAAAAAGTGGGAAATACTTTAGAAGGGGGTGTTTAGACCTCATATGGCTTTGCTCTGTCAACATAAAAATAATTATATGTTCAGTAATGATTACAGTTTTATATATCCCCTTTAAGTGAGATCAGAATAGAACAGACCTAGAGAAGACTGAAAAGATTAAACGCTAGAACAGAGACAATAGAACAAAAATTAGAGGATTCTTTAAATCAGAATAAGGAGTCCTCAGATGACCCAGAACCTACAGTGGCAGTGGGAATGGCTTGTCCAGATGAGAAAAATCCACCAAGGCTTGAAAAATTAGCATGGCCACCCATAGAGATGCAATATACTGAGTTAAGACTCCAGAGTCTGTTTAGGGATGTCGCCTTAGAGTAGTGACACAGCTCTTAGAGCAGTGATACAGCTCATGTGTTTCATTTTGTAGATTTTGAACAATTAAAATACATATATGTGCTAATCTATCATACAATTGTTAAGTGTTCGGAATTCCAGGGGGCTTCTGCCTTGAGTTCTGAAAGGAATGGATTTCACATTCATTAGAGATGGTGGCTACCTTGAAGATGCCTTTGCGGGGGAGAGGGGTAGTGGGTGGTGGTGGATGGTGCTTCAATATATGTATCCATTAGAATACAGCAATATTCTAGACACTGTGGCATAAAATATGTCACTGGCACAGCTCACAATCTTACAGGATAAGCAGCTGAAGGGAGATCTAATCATGCTTTGTTTTATTTGAAATTCTCATAATTTTAATGGTGGGTAGCCTCTGGTGGGCTTCCGAATGGTTTAGTTAAACGTATACTTAAGACACACCACAGCAAGTTCATACCACAGAAAACAGCCTCGGCTCCCATCCATGTGGCATTGCCCAGCCAGACTTCCAGTGGGGCCTACTCCTGGGCTATGGAAATAGATAGCTTAGTGTAACGAGCTGAATAAACCCCTAGCACACTCATGATTTGTTATTTTTTTGCTTAAAAAAAAAAAAAAAAAAAAACCCAAGTATTAAAGCAAGCATTTGCCCATGTGCTGGTGCTTCACAGAGAAAACCCAGTGTTGCTCTAGGGATCTGAATCCTGTGGGCCCTGTGCTTCTGCTTCTCATCCCACTCTGCTGTAGTCACCCAGCGTACACCAGGGCAGCCAGGACTAGTGTGCTGTGCAGTCTTTTCCTGTGCAGGTCGTCTTCCAGAACCAGCACCACTGGTGTGAAGGAGGTGAGCGTGTACAGAGGCAGGTGGGACAGTTTATAGGCATCATACTCCAGCTGGTACTTGTGGCAAGGGTCACACTGCCAGGAGATCCTCTAGAGGGCACAGCAGTCCAGGCTCAGCACGCCAGTGGGCAGGGAGATGTAGTCGAAGTGATCCAGGGGCAGTGCCAATGGGGAAAGAGGCTGGCAGTACCCGCTAACACTGCCAGCTTGGACAGGCAATTGCCTACGATGATCCAGCGTGCCATCTTGTCTCCAATTCGGATGGGCTCTATCACAATGTACTTGTACTGGGCTTCCAGCGCCTGCTCCAGCTCATACACTAGTCCTGGGCATTCTCCTGCTGTAGATTTCATGCACCATGTAGCAGTCTAGCTGACAAGCTAACCCTCTCTTGGGAGCCGAGGCCGCTCAGACTCAGAAGCTGCCTTCTCCATGGTGCCATCTTGGAGACCCTAACTATACTATAAAAGAGATGGTTAATGAACAGAAAGGGGTAACAAAGACCCCCAGAGATAGATCACACAGCACTTTATCAGCTTTAGTTATTTTAAATGCTAATGAACAAAAAACAACAGCTGTGGAGTGACATTTGATTATTGAAAAAAAAAAAACTGCTGAACTAAACCAGACTGTGTATATTAGGGATGTCTGAACCTCAGAAGGGAGCAAAGGAAATGTGTTGCATTGGGGAAGAGGTTTTGTCTTTGTTTCAAAAGGAGAAGAAAAGCTATGGATTCTGTCCAAATTAATAAACATCAGATTTGACTGGAGAGCCTCCCCCTCCCCCCCAATGAAGATTCTGCTGACTTAAGAGAGGAAGAAAGAAACCAAGAAGACCAACAAAGCAAGCAGAGTATGTGCTGATCCCGCTACATGGGAACGACACGGAGACTGGCTGGAGCATGAACATGTCTCCAGCCAGGACTTCAACTAAGCATGGCCAATAAATCGTGTTGGCCGCAGAGTCCTCTGGACTTATCATACCATCCTTTCAAATGGCATGGATGAAAATTTGTATTATAGTTTGGTTATACAATCCAAACTAGCCTGAGCTGTGCACACTGCACATTCCATACATGTGTTAATGCAGAAATGTATATTACCTATGGAAGTGTATCTGTTTACAGACACCAATGAAGTTTAAATGGCCCTGACAAGATTCATCTTGAAGATGCTGCAGAGGATGCTGAGATGCTGAGATATTTATTCCACCATCCTGCCTGACCCTACCTCAGACTGCCTCAGTGCTGTTTACTCAAAAATCTGGGACATTTTCAAAATGGCTAGCTAGATTGTCCATCGTCACAGACTACTCCAGCCGGGACTTCATTTAAGCCCCTTCCTTTCACAACGCATAGAGACTGAACTGCAAATGGGCAGCCAGCTTTCTTAACAGTGGTCAATATCCCACATTTCATTGGCCCCCAAAAGAAAACAGTGCTCCACACAGCAGGAAGCCATTTTAGGAGAACGCCACACTGTTCCCAAAGAGCAGGGTGGATGGTTTTTTTGGTCATCTGGTGGGTGAATTGTTAATCGTCTTGGTCATGGAGGAAACGAGGGAGGTTTAGATTCAGGAATTTCTCTTTCTTGTTCTTTTCTCTAGCCTTCCTTTTCTCCTGTCTAATGCTAAAGCAATGGTGGATCAGATGGGATGAAAGGGGGGCAGGGCGGATGTAGGAATGATAAGGGTAGATTGTTGAATCTACTTCTAAATTGAAAGCATTAGCAAGCCAAATATTTTATATTTGGTATGGACCTATATTAACACAGATTTAAAATTATATCTTGTTACTACATACTGTATATATGTTTCAACTCTTGCTTAAGATATTGTACCTACTACAACTCATTTAAAAACGCAAGTCCTTTTGAAGGCTGCTATAAGCTGGGCAGTGGTGGCACACGCCTTTAATCCCAGCACTTGGGAGGCAGAGGCAGGCGGATTTCTGAGTTTGAGGCCAGCCTGGTCTACAGAGTGAGTTCCAGGACAGCCAGGGCTACACAGAGAAACCCTGTCTCGGAAAAACAAAAACAACAAAACAAAACAATAACAACAACAAAAATCTGCTATTGCAAATCGTTTGTGATAAGTAAGAAATGCAAGTTAACAGTCAATTGAACTTATTGGTCGTGTTAGATACTAGTTTAACTAATTATAGAAATAAGCTCTATTTAGCTTCCTATAGATGTTTTCAAAGTTAAGCAGATAGTAGAGACAAGCAATTCAGATATCCCATAGGTAGATGGTCTTCAAAAACCTCAGAGATCTACAGAATACAGCATTTTAAAATGTTTTATTTTAAAAAAGCTTTTCATGACTGTGAGACGTGTCAGCTCCTGGCAGTACCCCCATTCTACTTCAAAGATGATGATGGGCATTGAGAAACCCCTATAGGGAGTTTGCTTTAAATGTGGCAAGCTGCCCCTGGGCAAAAGCCTGCCCTTGCCTCAATGGCAGACAGCATGCTGTTCAAACTGTGAACACACAGGGCACAGAAGAAGCCGGCTACCAAGCTTTGCCAGGTAGGCAAGTCCTTCAGTATTCCTGCTTCACAGAAAAAGTTGTCAGATATTCTGGGCCAGACGGCTGAAGACGATCTGCATCGGCACAGAAGAACCTCGGGGCACTGGCCAGGCGGCCAGCGGGCTCTCTCATGTCTACAGTTTTGCAAGCTGCTTGCTCTGCACTTCCTGTTTGCTCAGGTAATATTTATCCTTCTCGGGTCTCTGATGGGGTCGAAGACTAGATAGTTATAGTCTCACGATTAAGCTTAAATTGCTGAGGATTTAAGAAAACGATTTAAGGTCTAAGAAGATGTTTTAAGGTTGGTAATGCAAGTCATGGTAGAACGTGATTTAGGTACAGAACTTTGGACTCATCGAGATTGGTTAGATAATAAAGCACTTTATCCAACATTGCCAAATGCATGTAGTTTTCATAATTGCCTTATATATAGTTTATTGATGTTAGAGAAAGAGACTTTTATTGGACTAAGTGAAGAGATGTAGTTATAATCTCTTGTGTACTGTGTGGAAGCATTACCTGTCAATAGAAGCCTGTAGCCTATAGGAAAGGGTGGAATAGAGGGTGGGATATCCAGCGGGCGCAGGGGGTGGAGAGGGAACTCTGGGAAAGAGTCGGGCGCAGGAAAATGCCCCACCCAGACTCAGAGGAAACTGGACATGTGAAACGGAGGATAAGTAACCAGCCATGTGGCAGACATAGAATAGTATAAACAGGTTAGTATCAGAAGCTAGTTGGGGAAGAAGCCTAACTTGGCCTAGGCATTTATTCATAAATAAAATATAGCCTCTGAGTCATTATTCAGGAGCCATGGTGCCCAGGAATTCTGGGAATTTTTCAGAGGGTATAAAAGTGCTAGAGCCCCAATAAGCATTGTTGGTGACTGGTGGTCACTGGGGGAGCGGGGGTTACAGTTTGTTAGTAGTCATTCTCAAAGAAGAAACAAGAAGAAAGAAATTAGATTCACCTCTCTCTCTCTCTCTCTCTCTCTCTCTCTCTCTCTCTCTTCTATTCTATTCTATTCTATTCTATTCTATTCTATTCTATTCTATTCTATTCTATTCTATTCTATTCTATTCTTCTTTCTCTCCTATCTAATGATAGAGGGTGAAACCAGGGAATAAACGGTAGGAAAAAGACCCCACAGAGTTCCATGCAGACCAGCTACAATGGGTACTTGAGTTGAAGAGATGGCTCAGCAGCTCAGAACATTCACTGCTGTTCCAGAGAAGTGGAGCTCGGTTCCCGGTACCTACGTAGAGGCTCACAGTTGTCTGTTAACTCCAGTTCCAAGGGAATCTGATGGCTTCTTCTGGCCTCTAAGATCACTGACATGTGGTGTACACACAGGCAAAACACTTGTACAAAAGATTATAGGAGACTCTTGGGGATAGAGTAAATACATTCTGTACTGTGAGGTGGCCATGAGCCTTTAGGGGCAAGGAACGGGTCTAGTGATTTACATATGAAGTGTCCCTGTGATGGTTCGTATATGCTTGGCCCAGGGAGTGGCACTACTAGAAGGTGTGACCCTGTTAGAGTAGGTGTGTCACTGTGGGTGTGGGCTATAAGACCCTCATCCTAGCTGGTTGGAAGTAAGTCTTCCGTTAACAGCCTTCAGATGAAGATGTAGAACTCTCAGCTCCTCCTGCACCATGCCTGCCTGGATGACTCCATGCTCCCACCTTGATGATAATGGACTGAATCTCTAGACCTGTAAGCCAGCCCCAATTAAATGTTGTCCTTATAAGAGTTGCTTTGGTCATGGTGTCTGTTCACAGTAGTAAAACCCTAAGACAGACCCCCAAAGGCTCCTAAGTTGAAGGCTTAGCCTAGTGGGGGATGAATCACAGGAATGTTAACTTCATCAGTGACCGAATCCACTGGTAAGTGTATACTGAGCAGGCTACTAGAAGGTATAACTTGTTTGGAGGAGGAGGAGGTCACTGGTTGCATTTGACGGATGTGTGTTACCAGCCCCCTCCTGGCTGCATGAGGTGAGCGGTATTCCTGTTGTTCCACCTCTGCCATGGTGTCTGTCTCACCACAGACTCAGAGATACAGCCAGTGACTGTGGATTGGAACCTTGGAAACCAGGAACTAAACCAACAACAGAATTTCTCCTCTCCTAAACTACTTTCTCAAATATTTGGTCACAGTGACAAAAGATGTCTAACATGGGGTTTGGGGAAATAGCTTGTTTCCTAAAATGCTTGCCGCACAAGCATGGGGACCTGAAATCAACACAGAGCCTGCATAAAAAGCCAGTTCAGTGGCGTGTACTTGTAATCCCAGGGCTGGGTGACATAGACAGGATCCTTGGGCCTCACTAGTTAGCTAGCCTAGAGTAATGAAAGAGGCCCAGGCCTTCCAGAGACCCTGTTTCAAAAAGACACAGTAGACCTGCGTGTCTGAGGCATCACACCAGAATCTGCATGGGTGCCTGTATGTACAGAGTGTCTAACATAAGAGTAGACATCACCTCAGAAAGAGAGAGAAGGTGGTGATGGTGGAGGTCAGGCTCAGACGGTCAGTGCTGTTCTGTGTCCTAAGTGCATGCTTTATCACTATTACCACATAGACACCAGAGTGAACTATTTTGTGTGATACAACCATGTGTTTCTGACATCAGAGTTTAAGACTTTGATCTGTTCTAATGTTGATAAAGGAAAAAGTCATAATAAAATATTTTTTTACAACCCCCAACACCAAAACAAACATCCCAAACCTTTTTTATAAAAAAATGAAAACTGTTCATTTTAAAACAAAAATACTATATAATGCCCAAACCACTGGACATATAAGATAAAGAAAGTGTTAAAAAATTTCATTGATTTCAACAACAAAAAAGAAACAAAGGCATTAAGGAGGCTGGGGGTGTGACTCGGAGTCTGAGGGTGTGGCTGAGGAGAGTGGGTGTGGCTAAGGAGGCTAGGGGTGTGGCTAAGGAGGCTAGGGGTGTGACTAAGGAGGCTGGGGTGTGGCTAAGGAGGCTAAGGATGTGGCCCGGAGTCTGGGGTGTGTGGCTAGGAGTCTGGGGGTGTGGCTGAGGAGAGTGGGGTGTGGCTAAGGAGGCTAGGGGTGTGGCTAAGGAGGCTGGGGTGTGGCTAAGGAGGCTGGGGTGTGGCTAAGGAGGCTAGGGGTGTGGCTAAGGAGGCTGGGGTGTGGCTAAGGAGGCTAGGGATGTGGCTAAGCAGGCTAGGGGTGTGGCTAAGGAGGCTGGGGTGTGGCTAAGGAGGCTAGGGTTGTGGCTTGGAGTCTGGGAGTGTGGCTAAGGAGGCTAGGGGTGTGGCTAAAAAGGCTGGCTCTGTAGACTTCTTGCCTAGCGTTTGCAGAACAGCTGTGATGGTGCATATTATTGTCGCACTCTGGAGGTGGAGGCAGGAGGATCAGAAGTTCAAGGTGATTTTCAGCTACATAGGCAGTTTTGCAGTCAACCTGGGCTATGTGAGACGCTGCCATCAACAAAACAACAAAGACCCCCACCTTCTGTTTCTTATTTTAAGCAACAAGGAAAAGCGTAGGAAATAAAGCTCAACACAGGTGTTAGAGGCCAGTGAACAAAGACATGTCCGTTGAGAAGAGAATGCACGAAACAATGGTCCTGAGATAACCAGGGAGCAGGAAGCTTCCTCTCACCCAGTGATTTCACAGCCTCCATCAGGGGCCAACACATGGCTCACATGTCTGTGTGACACTGGTGTAAATCAACCTATAGCATTGTCCATCCTGTGAAAGTGCGTGTGTGCACATGAGTGCATGCATGTGCACATGCATGCGTGTGCTTGTAATCCAGAGGAGTCTTTATTATCTAAAAGTAACCACTTTGTTCCACAAACCCCAAGAACCGTTCAGCATCCTGACTGTTGTTTAGATCCTGAAGTCTGCTGAGTGCCTCAGGGTGTAGGGAGGAGTGAGGCCAAGTGGATCTCACTTTGGTTCTCACGGACATGTTTGTCTCCTTCAGGCTCCCGTGATCAAAGCCAGTCTGGTTATCTGAGGCATAGTAATATGGACACCCCTAGCTACAGTCCTACAATGGAGACTCAAATGACAAATCCATCCCAAGGTGATGCTGTACACCATGTCCAGTCCCGGCCTCTGCTGCAGCAGGGGAGTGGAGTTGTGGCAGATGGTCTTGGGTTTCCTTGAAGCTGCAGGGCTTGCCCTCCTACACCTGAAAAGTATTTGTTGAGAGCATCAGGGATGTTCAAGTTCCCTGCCCTGCTCTCAGGCAGGAGGAAGACCCTGTTCCACTGACCAGTAAAAGAGGATGCTGTCCCCTCCTGCCACCTATTCAAAGTCCCCAAAGACCCTTCCCTCAAGGTATGTATGTACCTGGAGCACAGTGATATTCAGGCATACAGTGACTTGACTTGAAAAAGCTACCTTCTGTGTTCTAGAAAGGACAGCCAACCCTATGATAAGGCCCAAGACATTAGTAGGCCCTGAGACCTTAGCATAACTGACTCCATGATGGAAGTTCCACTCAGGCTGTAAAACTCAGTATGTAGACAGTACCACCAAAATTAAAACAAAGACCTACTCTATCAAAATGCATAGTTCTGGGAAAATCTACAAATGTACTAACCTTGATTTTTGGCTTCTGTAGTTCTATTTCTAGCTAACTCTTCTTGTTAACTAAAGTATATCAACCTAGGACATGATTTTTGTGCTTGAAAGCTCACCCCGAGAAAGGCTTGGGGCTACACTGAGATTCTGAACACGCAGTGTAGTTGCTGGCTGGCTAATAAAGACTTTCTATTGGCTCAGACCCATTTGTGAGTTGTCTTCTCTGGTGGATAACCCACAGAAACCCCAGAGCCAAGTTAGGGCATTATCCCACAGGAAGTGAAGGATGGACTCTTCTGCTCACTTTCTGGCCTACCATTCTGGACACGGGTCACTGAAGTCAGGCCCTGCCCCTCAGGAATGCTTCCTACCCTGTGAGGTTGGTTGGCATCCTTCCCCTGAGGACACTCTGAAGTCCGATCCCTAAACTGAGGCCTACTGCCTACCAAGGAGGAGAGAGGTCAACCTGGACCTCAAAGTTGGGACTGTTCCCAAGACCCTGATCTAAAGGCAGCAAGGTTTGGTCTTCAGAAGGTCCTTTTTGGAATATGAGGGGAGACACCCTGCAAGGAGCCACTAGCCAGCCTACTATTGTGGACAGGTCAGGGGACAGCCTCACCTGAATTCCTCAGCAGGGTGAGTCATGGCTACCTTATACCAGCTTCCCTTGCAGCTAGGTATGACCCTGTGACCAAGCATAGATGGAGTTGTAGGTCATAGGTAGATGGAAGTTCCTTTTTCAATCTCCAGAACTCTTCTGGGGATGCCTCATTCTGTGCTAGGGATGTGGAGGCGATGGCTGAGTTTTGGAAGCCCTTTTAGGGCTGTGAGGTTTGTATTCCAGGGCTTGAAGGCAGGGACTTCCCATGACTGTGTCACTGATAACTTCTCCAGAAACTGGTTGTAGGTTATGGGTGGTGGGTCAGTCAGTTCTTCTCCACTATGACGCAGACCTGAAATAAACCATTTAAAGAATGAAGGACTTATTTTGGCTCCCAGCTTCAGAGGTTTCAACCCATGGTCAGCCGTTGCCGTTGCCGGGGACCTTGAGTGACAGCAGGCATAGTGGCAGCAGTAAGGCAGAGGGAAGCAGCTTGCCCTGTGACAGACAGGAAGCAGAGAGAGATGAAAAAACCCAGGCATAAGGTGTGGCCAGCAAAGTCCTGCCCCAGAAACCTACATCCTCCAAGTAGGCTCCATCTTCCACAGCCCCCACCTCCTCCCATCATGACAGTCATTGTCCAATTTGTCAATTAGCTCATGGTGCAATTTCAATAACCCCACCAGCCTTGTATACACGAGCCCCTGGAGGACAGTTAAGCCACCGTTTGAGCCTCCCCTGCTTGAGTCTCTGCTGCTTGCAGTCAAACTTAGCTCCCACATTTGGTTTCTGAGTGAGGGACCCTCTCTAGGAGCGGGCAGGGTAGATTTTTCTCCAGAGGTGAAAGTTCTCAGCTCCACCCTCTAGAGGCCCACTCAGTCCTGAGGTGGGGGTGGGGTGCTTAGAACAAAGAGGAAGTGAATGGAAGGGGAAGCAGCCAGAAGAGGCAGTGCCTGCCTAGGCAAAGCCTGCAGACAGTGGCTGGAGCCAAGATGGATAAGAAGAAAGGGCACCCAGAGGTAAGTGTTAGCCAGGCTAGAGCCAGACAGAGGGCCTCAGGAGGGCTGTCTGTTTATCCCCCTCAGCCCCATCCTCCCAGCACCCTAGATCCTGCAAACCACCCAGATTAGCTGGCAGATGACCACTCCTTACTTGCCCTGTGGATGCAGGATCATTGGATATCAAAGTCTCCAGCCACTGGGCAGCCATGTCCCGTCCCATACCTGAGGCCCACAACTTCGCCCATGGGGCAGGAACCCCAGATCCTTGAGTCTTAGGAGGCTCAAAAGCCCATCCCTCAGCTCACCCCACTCCTGAGATGCCAGTACCAGGGAGTGTGTCTCTCTAGACAGACAGTTCCCACCCCAAGGATTCGAAAGACCCACAGGGACCAAGGATGGGACAGGTCTGCAGCTGCTTAGAGCCGCCCTCCAATGGTTCTCCTCCCCTGACCTCAGAGTAGTTCCCAGTGGTCACAAGGAGGTCAGAAGTCTGTGGCCCTTGGAAATCCTAGATTACAGCTACTGCATTCTTGCCTTTCTGTCAATTCAACTATTTTAGGGGATGGAAACACTTCTCTCAGAGCAGCTGGGAGAAGTAGGCCAGCAGCTCTTTGAGGGACAGCCCAGACTGGTAACCCTGACCCAGAACCTCATGTCTGTGCACCACTGGACATGATAAAGATTGGTCAGAGCCAGGAGCTAGGCTCCCGAAGCTGCCCTGGTCACCTGAGCAGCCTGCTGTGGCTCAGGGTGGGAGATATATCCAGGAGCATGAGTGCTCTGGGTGGAAGTGACCTCCTCACTCCTTTCTTCAAGGGACTCTGGTAAGAGGTTGCTGGGCCTCTGCGGGTGACTCTGTCTCCACAGCCCCCACCCCCCTTTTCATAGTCTCACTGTGGTTTCTAGGCCCTACTTCCCTGTAACACTGGCCGCTAAGGGCAGACACAGCTCCAGGCCCGGCTCCTGTAATCCACTCCCTGTGCTGAGGCTAGCCACATGTCTGCAGGCAGCTGTCGAAGACAACTCCTAGAGGACAGTGGGATTGGTCCCACTGCTCTTGGAGTGATAGCCTGACCCACAGAGCTGAAGAAGCCCCCAGGATTCCACAACCAGCCACCTAGAATCATACGGTGCCTCAGGCTCCAAACAGCATCCATGCTGGGATGGAGGGAGGGGTCAGCTTCTTTCGAGTGTCTGTGCCAGGGGCTGGGTGACCCATTTGGGGTGCACAGGGCCTTAGCCTGGCTCTTTGTAGAGTGACCCCTCTGAGGGAACACGGTGAGTTCTCCATCCCAACCAGCTGCATCCTCCCTTGCGGTCCCCAGCCTTGGCACCAGTGCAGGGTTCCAGATGTAGCTCTCCTTAGCCCTTTGGCCGCGTCCCACTTTGCAGCCAACTGCCTACCCTGGGGCCAAACTCGGGGGGTGGGGGGGGACAGCTGGGGAAGGGGAGCAGCTGCTCATAGCTAATAAGGAAGGATGGATGAGGCGGCCCAAGCAGAAACTGCACTTTCAGGCCTGGTTTCACTTGTGGTTGGAACAAGGAACCGAGACTCACATACTCAAGACACTCGCATCAGGGGATACCGAGGGAGCCAGAGGGTACAAGCAGCACACAGCCCTAGGAAAGGTGTGGGCTTAGCCTGCATGGGTTCAACGGGAGGCCATGTCTGAAACTGGAGAGTGACTCTGCCTAAGGAGGTGACGCCATGGAGCTGGGGTAGCTGGTGACACAGACTGTTCTGTACAGATGCTGATACCTCTCCAGACATCAGTGGAGGTCCCTGACTGGCCTCGCTCCACATCACCCCATGATCCACACAACGGATTTAGCATGGTAAAACGGAAGATCCTAAGGAAGGGCTGGCTGGGGACTCAGCTCTCTGAAAACAAGTTGGAGCCCAATTTCTAATCAGAACCACATTCAAACTTTCTTAATTTCCCAAAGATTAGGTCCTGGGAAGTTAATTTTGATTAGAGAGTATAAAACTAGCCCTGCAGTGTGGAGTGTGTGTGTGTGTGTGTGTGTGTGTGTGTGTGTGTGTCAGAGAAAGGCTACCTAGATTGTTGCATGGAGAGAACTATTTACCACCTACACCACCCAGGCCTTGCTCAGTGTATCCCTCATCCCTTCCAGCTTACCCCTAATCCATCCCTAAGAGCCTGGATAGTATCTGTTATAGTATAGGGAGGGCTGTTTTGGCTGCTAGGAAGGCTGTTGGAATGTCTCCTCCTGCAGGCACTGGGGATGCTGGCTCTACTGGGACTCAGCTCTGTGACTCTCATCTTGTTCCTGTGGCAAGGGCCTACTTCTTTCACCAGTCATCAGACGCTCCCTGAGGAAGTGCCCTCCTGGTCCTGGGAGACCCTGAAAGGAGCCACTGGACAGCAGAGTAACTCCTGTCAGTGAGTGAACACCAGGGATTCTCATGGGGTTGTGGAGTATGTGTCTGGGCGGGGTGCTGCCTCACTGGGTCACTGAACTAGGTGGGTGTCATAGCTCACAGTAAAGCTATGATTGTCCCAGGGATAGAGCCTGGATTCCTCCCAAGAGAACTCCTTGTGGCCCCTCTAGGCTGAGCGTGCCCCATTCCCCAGGTCCCTCATGGTATAGTCTCCTGAATATCACCATACTTCAGCTTTGGTGGGGCTCAGGCTAAATCTTCCTACTTCACTGTTCTCTTTCTGTCCCTTTGGCCTGGGTTCAGGCCCTGGAGCCACCCTTGGGTCCCTCCCTCTGACTGGGTGGCAGGAATAGAGCAAATGGCTGGCCGGTGGCTCCTACAGATACAGCTTGGTCCGCTTCGGGTTCTGTCCCTAGGCTCATCCTTGTGGAAAGTGTCCCCGAGGACTTGCCATTTGCAGCTGGCAGCCCCACTGCCCAGCCCCTGGCCCAGGCTTGGATGCAGCTTCTTGACACTGCTCAGGAGAGTGTCCACATCGCCTCATACTACTGGTCCCTCACTGGACTGGACATTGGAGTCAATGACTCGTCTTCTCGGCAGGTTGGTCCTTGTTTTTGCTTTCTGACTATGGAGCACTGGTCTCTTTCCGGATGCCAAGGACTCAGCAAGTCGGGTCGCTATCTGTTCAGAGCTCAGCCAGGCCCAGGGCTCAGCTCCAGGCTGGGGCTGGGTTGGAGCAAACCCAGGCTCCTTGGGTGGCTCTTGGGACAGGGACAAAGGGACTGGGGGTAGTGTCTGCATGGTGTCATTTGTTTGACTTCTAGTCATGAGCAAAGACTTGGCCTACTCTGGGCTGTGGGCAAAGGGCCAGCCTGCAGCAGTTTCTCATGGTAGCCTGGCTTTGCAGGGAGAGGCCCTTCTACAGAAGTTTCAAGAGCTCCTTCTCAGGAACATCTCCGTGGTGGTGGCCACCCACAGCCCAACATTAGCCAAGACATCCACTGACCTCCAGGTCTTGGCTGCCCACGGTGGGTGTCTGCATGCTGGGCTCTGCTGTGCTGCGGTCTGGCACCAGGGGATAAAGCGAAAGACTAGCAGGATTGCTGGGCTGGATGGAAAAGTTTCTCCAGGACCCTGGAGGACTTGAGCTCAGGGCTGAGTAGGAAGACATTAGAGAACGCCTTGGGTTGGGAGGGGGAGGCAATAGGCACAAGCATCATCAAGGTTATGGTCTGGTCTGTCTAGAGGGGCCTCGGGGAAGCCTGTACCTTGGTTTCCTCACCTGCAACAGCCTTGATCAGTGGGGTCATTCTGAGGGTAAAATAAAAATGCAAACAGATCTATTAGATGGTCCTGAAGCCAGCACTATAGAGCCCACCCTCCATCTGTCTGCCCATCCATCCATCTATCTATCCATCTGTTTGTCTACCCACAGGTGCCCAGATACGACACGTTCCCATGAAAAAGCTTACTGGGGGTGTCCTACACTCCAAATTCTGGGTTGTGGATGGGCAGCACGTCTACATGGGTAGTGCCAACATGGACTGGCGGTCCCTGGCTCAGGTGGGTCCCAAGGTCCAGGGATGGGATGAGGCCCAGGTGCAGCTTCTCCCCCTCGCCATCTCCAAGCGCCACTGTTTCTGAAGAGAGCACTGGTATTGTGAGAAGTTAGCAAGCCGAACCTCGGGTCACATGCCAGTTTTGTCATCCCAGCATAGCAGGGATCAATCAGAGTTGGTCCCACCAGTCCTACAGTTCTACATGGCCCTGCACTCAGGCCCTGGGACA
Source organism: Arvicanthis niloticus (assembly GCF_011762505.2). Classification (NCBI taxonomy): domain Eukaryota; kingdom Metazoa; phylum Chordata; class Mammalia; order Rodentia; family Muridae; genus Arvicanthis; species Arvicanthis niloticus. The sequence goes on along the minus strand of NC_133430.1, from coordinate 6,123,068 downwards.
GCATATGAGAACTTGAGTAGATGCACAGGCCATGGCTCACAGAAACACCACAGCTCACAGGGTTGGAGAGAGCTCAATCGGTGACGTGTTTGCCTTGCAAGCACAAGAACCTGAGTTTTATCCTTAGAATCCACGTAGAAAGCTGGGTGTGGTAGTACACACGTGTAGTCCCAGTGTTGGGGGAAATACAGAGAGGAGGACCCCTGGGGCTTCCTGCCCAGACAGCCTATCCTAATCAGCAAGTCCCAGGTCCCAGTGAGAGCTCAAAAAACCAAGATGGAGCTGAAGAGATGGCTCACCAGTTAAGAGTAGTGTCTGATCTTCCAGAAGACTGAGCTTGGAGTCCCTGCAGCTGCATGGCAACACACAACAAACTATAACTCTAGTTCCAGGGGATCCAGTGCCCTCTTCTAGACACCAGGCATACAAGGACAAACATGTAGGCAAAACATAGTCACACACATAAACTAAAACAATAGTAATAATAAAAACCAAGATGGATACCTCCTGAGGCGTGACACCTGCAGGAGTCTTCTGGCGTCTACACGTGCACATGTACCTGTGCACACGTGAACACACTTGCTGGAATATGCACACGTATGCACACAGAGGAACGATAGATTTCACAGCCTGAGACTTTTTTGAAGTGAGTTGTGGGTCAAGAGAATAATATATGATTAGCATAGCACACCCCTAGCTGTTCTCTCTCTCTCTCTCTCTCTCTCTCTCTCTCTCTCTCTCTCTGTCTGTCTCACAAACACACACACACACACACACACACACACACACACACAAGCACCTGTTAGTGCAAACAGTACATATAAATAGAGCATCAGGAGTTACCACTCGGCAGAATTTAACAATGGTTTTATTTCCTTTGTGTCTTCACGCATTTTCTACCCTGGAGCTAATGGCGCCTAGTGGCTGCCTTCTGAACAGGCCTGCCTTCTGTCCCTGGTGGTTTCCACATAGCCCCAGGAGATCTTTGCTCTCTCTGTGTCTACTGACCCTGATCCCTACAGGTGAAAGAGCTTGGTGCCCTCATCTACAACTGCAGCCACCTGGCTCAAGACCTTGAGAAGACATTCCAGACCTACTGGGTGCTGGGGACCCCCCAAGCTGTCCTCCCTAAAACCTGGCCTCGGAACCTCTCATCCCACATCAACCGCTTCCATCCCTTGCGGGGTCTCTTTGATGGGGTTCCCACCACAGCCTACTTCTCGGTAAGATGGCTAGCCCATAGGAGCTCTGGGCCTGCAGCAGGAGGCAGGCTCCACGCTAGAGCAGACCCTGGGCCGGCACCAGCAGTGAGAGAGAGAGAGATATGCTGGAAGGTAGCAGACCTGAGGCCCAGACTGTTGAGGGGGCTTAGGGTCGAGAGGCTGTGGCTGAGCTCAGGGAAGGGCAGGGAGACCCAGATCATTGATTATTCTTTACTCTGAGGTAAGACAGGCAATCTCAGCAGCTCCGTTTCCACCAAGGGAAATCCCTTGGTTGGCCCAGAGACTGGTCTGCGGCGGAGACTGCAGCAGATGGAGCAAAGCCCACTAGATATGCAGAGTTCATTTGGAGAGAGTGGATCCACTTCCCAAGCCAGACAGCCTGTAAACAGGCCATTCTCCTGGAGTCCAGGATGCCTGGCTGCTTCACTGCCTCCTTCCCAGGCCTCAGGACCTCTGGCCATTGGAGAATGGTCTTGGTCACAATATGGGGTTTTTTAGGTAGGGAGCAATGGAGTCATGAGCTTAGGAAAAGCCTAATTCAAGGGTGGTAGTGTTCTGAGAGAGGCTTCTCCCACTGCAGGCCTCCCCACCTTCCCTCTGCCCCCATGGCCGAACCCGGGATCTGGACGCAGTGCTGGGAGTGATGGAGGGTGCTCGCCAGTTCATCTACGTCTCGGTGATGGAGTACTTCCCTACCACACGCTTCACTCACCCTGCCAGGTGGGTCTGGGTGAGGTCCACCCTCCTGATTGGCAAGTCCTGGACACAGTGTCCCTGCAGCTGAGAGCCCTACTCATCTTGGTTTCAGGCAGAACACTGATCCTGTCTTCCTAGGTACTGGCCCGTGCTGGACAACGCGCTACGGGCGGCGGCCTTCAATAAGGGTGTGCATGTGCGCTTACTGGTCAGCTGCTGGTTCAACACAGACCCCACCATGTTTGCTTATCTGAGGTCCCTGCAGGCCTTCAGTAACCCCTCGGCTGGCATCTCCGTGGATGTGGTAAGAAACCGACCTTATGGGATGGAGGGGAGAGGGAAGGAAGTTCCTTCTCCCACCCTGCCCACCCTAACTCATTCCTAATCCCTGAAGAAAGTCTTCATTGTACCTGTGGGAAATCACTCCAACATCCCGTTCAGCCGTGTGAACCACAGCAAGTTCATGGTCACAGACAAGACGGCCTACATAGGTGAGTGCCTGGAGCAAGATGCACAGAAGGACAGAGAGCTGGACAAGAGTGTAGCAGGAGGTATTAGAAAAGAGGCGTCCGACGGGCTCCCAGCTCAGTCGCCGTGTTCCCGTGTTCCCACACTAGAATCTGGCATGGGCTGGCCGCCTCAGTGGCGCAGGCCCGGGGGTGGAGGGGTGGGGCGGCCATGAGACGTCAGCGTGGCTGCTGCCTCCACTCCACTCGCCAGCTCCGAGGCCTCCGTGGCTCTAGGCATGGCCCCTGGGCCAACGCCGCCAACCCCACGGTGCTCAGCTTAACCCCAGACAGTAACCGCCATCCTCATGGTAGATATCACAATAATACCCAGCACCCGGTAAAAATGCTTAAAGTTAACCAATGGAACCAAACTCTTAATGCTTAAAGTTAACCAATGGATTTATATATCAGCAAATACTCAAATCGCAAGATGCCCACAAAATTTAGAAGGTTATCCCAATATTCCTAACCTGCCACGCAGGTCCACATCTGCAGCCATCTGCCACCCTCTGCCACCCTTAGCTCCGCCTCCCTTTTTCCTGTCCAATCATAGGCCTCCCACTGCAAATAGATTGGACAGGGAAGTTTTTGCTCCAGAAGAGATAGGCTCAAATGTTTTGGCAGCCAGACACTTAGCCCAGCTTGCCAGGTAGAATCCTGAGCACTGGAGCCCAAAATGCTGGTAAGGAACCAATTGCACCTTCGTGTGGGGCTTCTGTGCCTGGGCTGTGATGGGAGCACAGTGGTCAGTGTTCTGGGCTGTCCTTCAACCTGTAGCATGGGCCACAGCGTGGGCGGGACTGCAGGGGACACAGACCCAGAGATCAATGTCTTCCCCTCCCCCTCCTCCAGGCACCTCTAACTGGTCAGAAGACTACTTCAGCGGCACTGCTGGTGTGGGCCTGATTGTCAGCCAGAAGACCCCTAGTGCCCAGCCAGGCGGGACCACCGTGCAGGAGCAGCTGAGGAAAGTCTTTGAACGCGACTGGAGTTCCCACTATGCTATGGGCCTGGACAGACAAGTCCCGAGCCAGGACTGCGTCTGGTAGGGCTGAGGGTTGATCCCTTTGACTCTGCCTTACAGCTCTAGGTGGACACTGATACCCACCAGGCTTCCATCTACCCAAGCTCAGAAGCTGAGAAAGCAAAAGACCATCATCCCTTGGGGCCTGAGACTGTCATCTGGCAAACAGCTTCCGTCAGAACTCCAAATGAAGCTTCCGGCTTTGACATGAAGATGACGTTAAAGCAGAGGAAGGCACACAGCGACATGGAAAGAACGCAATCCCCCATAAGTGACCCAGAACCCGGTTTGTTCCTCCCTGGCCTACCTATGATGAATGGCTAGGGCCGCTTCCAGATGTGACGTTGGTGCTGCCCAGCCACAACCCCTAATAAAACCCTGCCACCGGCTTGCAGACTCGATCCAGGTCAAAAGTGGGCATTTCTGTGTTCTCTCTCCCTCCCTCCCTCTTGTCTGTGGTGGGTGTACATATTTATATGACATGCAGATGCACGTGCTATGCACACACAGTGGCCAACGGTTGGCACCGGGTATCTTCCTTCACCTTAGATTTTCACACAGGGTCTCCCTCTGGACCCAGGGCTTGCTGGATTGGGTAGACTAGCTGTCCGTCAGGCAACAGGGGTCCTGTTTCTGCCTCCCCAGGATAAAATGACAAGGCACTTGGCTTTTTCCCTGGGAGCAAGAGACCTGAGCTCAGGTCTCCACTTTTCCATAACAGAACCTTTACCTAACAAGCCGTATTTTCGGTCCCTATGGGTCACTTTCTCACTATGTGTGGACCCTGATTTTTCTGCCAGTCTCCAAGGAAGTGCATGACTGATCCTGCAGGTCTCTCCTGCCCAGGCAAGAATTCCAGCATCAGGAAGGTTCAGCCCCTATGGTCTCCCACTTCCTTTAGGGAACCCCCAGGATACCCCTCCTTAAAGCAGCACAGTGACTCACAAGCAAGGTGTCCCACTGAGGGTGTTCAGGACATGCGGGAACCTCTTTAGCCCCAGGGACTTCATGGATACCATCTCTCCAGCTAAGCCCCATGTTCATAAATGGAAGTTTTCTTTCAGAACTGGGGCTGGGTAGGACTGGGAAGGAACAGCAACCGAGGAGCCCGGCCAGCCTCGTCAGGAGCTGGAATGGTGGCTCACTGTTGCGTGGGGACGGGGTTGTAGGAGAAGGATGGGGTGGGGCTAATTGGGATGAGGCCAGGGCTGCATGGCTATTATGGGAGTGGGATCAGGACCCTGCCCAGAAACAGTGGATGGTGTCCTGAAGACCAGTATTGGAGCTTTTGACATCAACCCAGAAGGACTGGATGCAGCCTGGTAAGAGTTCTCATCCCGTGTGCTGAGGCAAGGCACCGGGCCATGTTTGGGATGGAGTTCTGACCTTTGTGCATCTTGGGGTTCTCCTGGGCCATCTAATGCCACTGCCCTCGGGACCACACCATCGAGTCCCGACCTTTGATGCTGGGCTGATTCTGAGTTGGAAGCCAGGCTCCGCACCCAATCTCTTTTTTCTGACCAAGACTCGGGCCTACCTGCCCCACTGCTGTCCCAAGGGTCATAGAGGGCTGGAGCTCAGGGATGGTTTGGGGTGTGGAGAAAACTGGGTACTAGATAAATGTCCAGGGTCCTTCTCTCCTATAGTCCTACAGTCCCCACCCTTTCTCTGCCCTCTCCTTCCTTCTGTGCTGAGGGAGAGCTAACATGATCACACCAGGCAGGGGCCAAACTTGCCGCTTCATCTGTGCCCTGAACTCACCCACCTAAAGGACACCTCAGGTATCAGCATCCTCCATCTGTGCAGAAGGTGCCCTAAACCCAGCCTGCCTTCCTGCTGATTGTGTGAGGATCTGGAAGTGTGGTTACATGTGGCTCACACGGCCCTTCAGGACCCAAAAGGCACCAGGGTTGACAAGGCCAAGCTCTGCCACGGCTGTGACTGCTCCCTGTGGCATCCCACCGTGCCCACCGTGCTCCAGGCCCTCCTGCTGGTTTGAGAGTTGCAGGCAGCATCTTACTCAGGAGCAGACTGTGTCCCCTACCCTAGCTCTGCCCTCCAAGAGGGCATATGTGGGTCCTGTATGACTCTCAGACACACTCCAGGGGAGATACCAGTTCAGGCTGCCAGATTGGCTCAGCCAGGATGGGTCTGTTTCACCCACTGGTGTCAGTGCCAGACTTCTTGGTGTATTCTAAAAGAGATCTATCTTGACAGGCTTCGGAGATGGTAGGGGTCTTGTACTATGACATGGCCCTCCTTGAGGTGGCAAACAAACTTTTAATAGGCTCTGTGGCACCCATTCCTGCTACTTGTACCTCCGTGTACTCCTGCCTCGATTGTGGGCAGGGCTCGTGTCTTGTGGTCTCTAAAAGAACACACGAGATAAAGGATGTCACAGCCTCACTTGAGTGACACGAGACTGTGCCATCGTCTGTCTGGGAGTCCATCCCTTGCTGGCTATGCAGGTAAATCCATGTGATAGAGTACCCAGTGGCTTCCAGGGAACAAAAAGATGAGATTTTTTTCTATGCTCACACAGCTCTCAGGTAACTGACATACCAATCAGGGCCACTTCAGTGGCTCTTATACTTCTATCTGGAGATGAGACACAGTCCCTGCTTACATCCGATGGCATCCCCTGTGGGGCCTTGAGCAGAGAACGCACTTAAGACAGGCAGGGACTCCTGACCCTCAGAGGCTGGGATAATAAGTGTGAGCTAGACAGGCCCTCTCTGTAGTGTTATTGGGCACACATCAAGTTTGGCTGGCACTTGTAAGTCAGGCCAGAGGGAGGCTGGGCATCGTGGGCCTCTCTTCCCTGGTCATTCTCCTGTACACACCAGCCACCACCTTTCTGGCCCTCTGTGGGCAGTTTTGGGAGTGGCGAGTATTCACTCGACCCCACAAGCCACCCTGTCTGTGAGACAAGGAATACTACTTGTTGCCAAGAGACTCTGTGGGTCGGGAGGGAGCTTAAGTCCAAGTTTCAGTATTTCCCTGGGAATGGTGAGTACCAGGAGGGCATCATCAGGCAGTTGGGAGGTTGCAGAATGCCTCTGGCCTTCCTCTAGTAACATGTGAATTCACTTCAGACTGCTGGAAGGTCCCTCAGGTAAAAAGCAACTTCTGATCATGGGCCAACCCTCCTGCTAAGCCTCCAGGGCAACTGCTCTCTGTTGGCCTTAGTCCACATGGGTGTTCCATCCTCGTACTGCTGTCCAGCTGACAGGAGGGGTGTGCTTGTGTCCCCTGCTCTATCATAAACTCAGGGCCCCAAATTACTTCCTCTGTATCCATGAGGTCTCTGGCTATGAGTGTGGTCGTCAAACCCCTGCCAAATGACAGCCACTCTGAGATGAAGCTTAGCTCTGGTTTCTGAGGCTACACAGTAGAGACAGAGACTGAAGTGCATGAGAGGAAAGCAAGCATAGGGACACCTGAGGACCCCAGAACAAAAGACCTCAGCAAACCGGACCATTGAATGCAGGGAGGGCTTCCTTTATTGAAGGTGACTGAACAGGGCTGTCTGTATGGGCTGCAATCTGTACACAAGGTGCTCAGGAGCCAGTGCATGGAAGTTGTACACAACTGGGAAAAGAGTTGCACACTGGCAGGCAGGCAGACAAACAGACACACACCAAGGTCTAATGGCAAACCCCTGTGTGAACCCTGCTGGACAACCCGCAGTTACCACTGAGTGCAGACAGCCATTGGTCAGACCTATCTGCTGCGCATACACACCCTCACACCCCGTGTGTCCACGCCCCAAAGCTTGCCATTAGTGAAAGAGTTGAGAAAGGATCGAGTATGTGAGAAAGGCAACGGGACACACCATGCCCTGCCGGCTGAGTTCACCAGGAAACAGCAGCAGCAAGGCAGAGGTTGCCCCAAAGGCTGCTCCCACCCACACAGACATGGGTACTTCAGAGATAATGTTGCTCTCATGGCGTTGGGCAGCTTCTTGGGCCTTACCCGACGAAGGCCAGCAGAGTTCCCAGAACTACACAATTTTGCAGCCTCCGTTGCTTCCAAAGCTTGGAAGAAAGTAGCGTATTTTGGTTCCATATAGGAGGGCGGTGTGTGTCACAGGTAAGTGCTATTCACTTCTGCTTTGGTTTCAGACCTGTGGATCTATATGAGATCATGCATTCTAGGGATGTAGGGCGCTTTCAGTGCCCAAGCCCTAAGTTTCAGGTTCTAGTTGTTTGTCTCACCCACTGACTCTGACCTCTGACCTCTGACCTCATTTGGCCACAGGCCTGGGTATAGATTTGTCACCAGTGTCTCTAGCCTGTTCCAACAGTACTAGTTCTGTTCCTGCAGAGGATGCCACCATTGCTCCAGAACCAGGCCTGGCACTTATCACCTCTGACTTGGCCTCTTCCTCCTCCTCTGGGGAGAAGCTCTCTCGAGCATCAAAAAAGGTGACTGTTTCCTCCTGGAGCTTGTGTTCTGCCTGGCCTTCCCCATCTTCAGTGCTCCTGGGCTTCTTGGTAGGTGAAGAGGAGAATCCTAACTTGGGAAACCGGAACCAGCCTGCCTTCTCCTGTTTTCTGGGTAGTTCAGGGTCCAGGCGAGCGGTAGGCTGCACATGGACAGGAGACCTTTGGGTAGTGTCTTTGGAATCAGCAGCTGTCTCTTCCACAGAGGAGAACCCAATACTTGGAAGCCAGGACCACAACAGGCTGGCCTTTTTACCTTCTGGTTTCTGTTTTGTATCCATGTCAGGGGCCTTAACCTCCTGGCTGTCCTCAGGAAACTCAAGAATCTCTGCTGGCTCTTCATCAGAGGTGCTGTCTGCAAGCTGGGGCCCGGGAGCCATGCCAACACTGGAAGAGATGATCTCAAATGCTTCACTAGTGTCAGGTGGGACCTCGGCAGGGATGGAGTGTCCTCCTGCAGCAGCTGGCATGGGAGCTCCACCCACGTCCTCCTGCTTCTGGGAGTCAGGAGCCACTGTATACACACAGGTCTGCACAGGGGGCTCCGGAATTTTCACTTTCAGCAAAGAAAATCCATAAGAAGGAATCTGGATTGTAGAAGCAGGGATCTCCGATTCCCGCACAATCTGAGTACAAAAAGCTCCGGGTGCTGAGGGGTCTGTACTTGCCCTTTCGACTCTGCTGGAAATAGCCACTTCTTGACTCTCACCTCGAGACCCCTGAATGTGCACTCTGACCTTAGAAATTGGAGATGCTTCCAAAGATTGCTCAAGGCTTGCTGGTGGCATTCTGGTGTCCTCGACGTCTGTCTTTAGAATGCTGGCTTCCCAGAGCCCAGGGGTACCCTTGGGTATGGGACTACCAATGCTGGCCTCTATCCCTCTCACCACAGGGAAGAACACATCAGTCTCAGAGCTGGGAGAAGGGAAGGAGAACTTGGGTACCTTCAGTCTGGGGAATGTGACAGTCAATACAGAATCCTCCCAGAGCTGACTCCTGCTCACCACAGAGACCTGTGATGGCACATCAGTGATGGAGGCCTTCAGCCTCAGAGGCCCTTGTGGCTGGGAAGGCAAGCTTCCTGTTCTAGCCTCCATCTCAGCAAGAATATTTTCTCCTGGTCCAGGGTGCTGCTGTTTGCCTGTTCCTTCTGGAGGAAGCTGGGGTTCTGAGACTCTCACACCAGGGACCTCAGGGGAGACAAAGCCTTTAGATGGATGGGTCCCAAACTCAGGGGTGGGCAGATGTGCCTGAGAAGGCTCAACAGTGGAGCTAAACATCCCAGAGCTTGCTCCATGGAGATCACGTTTTACAACATCTGCGTACGTTGGACTTTCTAGGGGCCTCATACTGGTCCCTTCCTCTGGGGGCCCCAGGGAGATATGTGCCTCTACCTTAGACTCAGGCACATGGGACAGCTGCACACAAGCTGCAGCTTTTTCTTCTGCCTCCGAAGGTATGCTGACGACCAGAGTCTGTGACTTTTGAGGAGTTCCCTGTTCTCCAGCCCGGTCTCGCTCCTTGGATGAGGAGCGTTTGAAACCTGGAACTCGAAACTTGGGCATTTTGAACCGGCGCTCATTCGGGTCTGTTGACGTCTCTTTTGCTGTGGAATCCATCTCAGGGGTTTCCATGGTGGGGGCATTATCTCTCTGTCTACTGGACGGCTGCAGAAGGCCTTCAGTTCTGGGTGTTGTCAGCTCCACAAGGGGCTGACTTTCAGAGACATTCATGAGACTTTTGCTGTCATCTCTGACATTCAGGTCATCTTTGGGAAGAGGAAGTTCAGTTGTAGATCTAGCCAACTCTGCTGTGGGGGAGGAGGAGCTGACATGGAGTTCTGTGGTAACATCTATTGAATGAGTGTCCCCAACATGGGCATCACTGACAGCTGTTTCTATGACTACCAAATCGCCTCCAGATGTGGTACCAGTGAGTGAAGGCCTCAGGTCTCCCTGTGGCACAGCAGCTGACCCCTTAGAAACCTTTATCTTGGGTAGTGCCAGGCGTGGCATGGAAAAGCTGAGCTTCCGGCTTTTTCCCTTCTCCACTTCCTTGTCCAGAGGGGCATGCTGGGGGGATTCCACTATGGAAACACTACTTTGAATTTCAGAATCCATTTCCATTGAAGACAAACCTAGACTAGGCATGGGGGCCTCATGTGACTGAGAATCACCTATACGCCCTGCTGCCTTCTTTGGAGACCAATGAAATGAAGGTAACTTGATGCTGGGTAATTTGAAGGAAGTGTCTTTAGACTCTTCATTAGGTGCTTCAGGTGGTGGACTAATTAAAGACCGACTGGCGGAAACATCCAAACTGCTGGAAACAGGAACATCAGAAGACAAGACCTGAGGGCCGACTGAAGCTGAGAGTGACTGAGAGGATTCACAGGAATGGACAACAGTCGCAGACACAGAGGGATCATATTCAGACTCTGGCAGTGAAACAGATACAGCAAATTTTGGCTTGTGGAATTTGGGGAAAAAAATTTGAGGAGTAACATGAGGGAGTGGAGGATCAAAAGATCCACCTGGAGGTTCAACCTTACTCAAGGAAGAAAGAACATGAGAAAACAAAGATTCAGACGTCTCAGAGGAATGTAAAAGACCAGCATTAGGAAAACCACCAAGTGACTTGGTATCTCTGCCTGTTGTAGGACTAACTTCTTCATCAGCGAACGGAAGAACAGCTTCATGATGGGAAATACTGAAAGAACCTGAAGGGCACTTGATGTCAACATTGGGGGCCTTGAGGTCCACCTTGGGCATCTTGAGGCTGGGCATCTGCACCTTGGGCAGGTGGCCCTTCAGGCCGGCTCCAGCAGCAGCCGGTGCGGCCAGCTCTCCCTCGGGCAGCTTCACGCCCTCCTGGCCGGCCTGGAGCTCCAGGTCGGCGGACGGCAGCTGGATGGTCACGTCAGGGGTCTTGAGGTCGCCCTGCACCGAGGGCAGGGCCACGTCCGCCTCCACCTTGGGCGCCCCCACCTCCAGAGAGGCCTCCACGCTGGGCTTGCCAGGCGCGGACACGCCGAAGGAGGGCATCTTGAACTTGGGCATCTTGAACTTGCTGTCTTTGGCGGCCACGTCCCTCTCGGCCAGGGCCACGTCCCCCTCCAGCTTGGCACCGGGCGCCTGGATGTCCACCTCCACGCCGGGCAGGGACACCTCCACGCCGGGGGCGCTCACCTCGCCCTTGGGGCCCTTCACGTCCACTTTGGGGGCCTTGAGGTCCACCTGGGGCCCCTTGAGGTCCACCTTGGGCATCTTGAGGCTGGGCATCTGCACCTTGGGCAGGTGGCCCTTCAGGCCGGCTCCAGCAGCAGCCGGTGCGGCCAGCTCTCCCTCGGGCAGCTTCACGCCCTCCGGGCCGGCCTGGAGCTCCAGGTCGGCGGACGGCAGCTGGATGGTCACGTCAGGGGTCTTGAGGTCGCCCTGCACCGAGGGCAGGGCCACGTCCGCCTCCACCTTGGGCGCCCCCACCTCCAGAGAGGCCTCCACGCTGGGCTTGCCAGGCGCGGACACGCCGAAGGAGGGCATCTTGAACTTGGGCATCTTGAACTTGCTGTCTTTGGCGGCCACGTCCCTCTCGGCCAGGGCCACGTCCCCCTCCAGCTTGGCACCGGGCGCCTGGATGTCCACCTCCACGCCGGGCAGGGACACCTCCACGCCGGGGGCGCTCACCTCGCCCTTGGGGCCCTTCACGTCCACTTTGGGGGCCTTGAGGTCCACCTGGGGCCCCTTGAGGTCCACCTTGGGCATCTTGAGGCTGGGCATCTGCACCTTGGGCAGGTGGCCCTTCAGGCCGGCTCCAGCAGCAGCCGGTGCGGCCAGCTCTCCCTCGGGCAGCTTCACGCCCTCCTGGCCGGCCTGGAGCTCCAGGTCGGCGGACGGCAGCTGGATGGTCACGTCAGGGGTCTTGAGGTCGCCCTGCACCGAGGGCAGGGCCACGTCCGCCTCCACCTTGGGCGCCCCCACCTCCAGAGAGGCCTCCACGCTGGGCTTGCCAGGCGCGGACACGCCGAAGGAGGGCATCTTGAACTTGGGCATCTTGAACTTGCTGTCTTTGGCGGCCACGTCCCTCTCGGCCAGGGCCACGTCCCCCTCCAGCTTGGCACCGGGCGCCTGGATGTCCACCTCCACGCCGGGCAGGGACACCTCCACGCCGGGGGCGCTCACCTCGCCCTTGGGGCCCTTCACGTCCACTTTGGGGGCCTTGAGGTCCACCTGGGGCCCCTTGAGGTCCACCTTGGGCATCTTGAGGCTGGGCATCTGCACCTTGGGCAGGTGGCCCTTCAGGCCGGCTCCAGCAGCAGCCGGTGCGGCCAGCTCTCCCTCGGGCAGCTTCACGCCCTCCTGGCCGGCCTGGAGCTCCAGGTCGGCGGACGGCAGCTGGATGGTCACGTCAGGGGTCTTGAGGTCGCCCTGCACCGAGGGCAGGGCCACGTCCGCCTCCACCTTGGGCGCCCCCACCTCCAGAGAGGCCTCCACGCTGGGCTTGCCAGGCGCGGACACGCCGAAGGAGGGCATCTTGAACTTGGGCATCTTGAACTTGCTGTCTTTGGCGGCCACGTCCCTCTCGGCCAGGGCCACGTCCCCCTCCAGCTTGGCACCGGGCGCCTGGATGTCCACCTCCACGCCGGGCAGGGACACCTCCACGCCGGGGGCGCTCACCTCGCCCTTGGGGCCCTTCACGTCCACTTTGGGGGCCTTGAGGTCCACCTGGGGCCCCTTGAGGTCCACCTTGGGCATCTTGAGGCTGGGCATCTGCACCTTGGGCAGGTGGCCCTTCAGGCCGGCTCCAGCAGCAGCCGGTGCGGCCAGCTCTCCCTCGGGCAGCTTCACGCCCTCCTGGCCGGCCTGGAGCTCCAGGTCGGCGGACGGCAGCTGGATGGTCACGTCAGGGGTCTTGAGGTCGCCCTGCACCGGGGTCAGGGCCACGTCGGCCTCCACCTTGGGCGCCCCCACCTCCAGAGAGGCCTCCACGCTGGGCTTGCCAGGCGCGGACACGCCGAAGGAGGGCATCTTGAACTTGGGCATCTTGAACTTGCTGTCTTTGGCGGCCACGTCCCTCTCGGCCAGGGCCACGTCCCCCTCCAGCTTGGCACTGGGCGCCTGGATGTCCACCTCCACGCCGGGCAGGGACACCTCCACGCCGGGGGCGCTCACCTCGCCCTTGGGGCCCTTCACGTCCACTTTGGGGGCCTTGAGGTCCACCTGGGGCCCCTTGAGGTCCACCTTGGGCATCTTGAGGCTGGGCATCTGCACCTTGGGCAGGTGGCCCTTCAGGCCGGCTCCAGCAGCAGCCGGTGCGGCCAGCTCTCCCTCGGGCAGCTTCACGCCCTCCTGGCCGGCCTGGAGCTCCAGGTCGGCGGACGGCAGCTGGATGGTCACGTCAGGGGTCTTGAGGTCGCCCTGCACTGAGGGCAGGGCCACGTCCGCCTCCACCTTGGGCGCCCCCACCTCCAGAGAGGCCTCCACGCTGGGCTTGCCAGGCGCGGACACGCCGAAGGAGGGCATCTTGAACTTGGGCATCTTGAACTTGCTGTCTTTGGCGGCCACGTCCCTCTCGGCCAGGGCCACGTCCCCCTCCAGCTTGGCACCGGGCGCCTGGATGTCCACCTCCACGCCGGGCAGGGACACCTCCACGCCGGGGGCGCTCACCTCGCCCTTGGGGCCCTTCACGTCCACTTTGGGGGCCTTGAGGTCCACCTGGGGCCCCTTGAGGTCCACCTTGGGCATCTTGAGGCTGGGCATCTGCACCTTGGGCAGGTGGCCCTTCAGGCCGGCTCCAGCAGCAGCCGGTGCGGCCAGCTCTCCCTCGGGCAGCTTCACGCCCTCCTGGCCGGCCTGGAGCTCCAGGTCGGCGGACGGCAGCTGGATGGTCACGTCAGGGGTCTTGAGGTCGCCCTGCACCGAGGGCAGGGCCACGTCCGCCTCCACCTTGGGCGCCCCCACCTCCAGAGAGGCCTCCACGCTGGGCTTGCCAGGCGCGGACACGCCGAAGGAGGGCATCTTGAACTTGGGCATCTTGAACTTGCTGTCTTTGGCGGCCACGTCCCTCTCGGCCAGGGCCACGTCCCCCTCCAGCTTGGCACCGGGCGCCTGGATGTCCACCTCCACGCCGGGCAGGGACACCTCCACGCCGGGGGCGCTCACCCTCGCCCTTGGGGCCCTTCACGTCCACTTTGGGGGCCTTGAGGTCCACCTGGGGCCCCTTGAGGTCCACCTTGGGCATCTTGAGGCTGGGCATCTGCACCTTGGGCAGGTGGCCCTTCAGGCCGGCTCCAGCAGCAGCCGGTGCGGCCAGCTCTCCCTCGGGCAGCTTCACGCCCTCCTGGCCGGCCTGGAGCTCCAGGTCGGCGGACGGCAGCTGGATGGTCACGTCAGGGGTCTTGAGGTCGCCCTGCACCGAGGGCAGGGCCACGTCCGCCTCCACCTTGGGCGCCCCCACCTCCAGAGAGGCCTCCACGCTGGGCTTGCCAGGCGCGGACACGCCGAAGGAGGGCATCTTGAACTTGGGCATCTTGAACTTGCTGTCTTTGGCGGCCACGTCCCTCTCGGCCAGGGCCACGTCCCCCTCCAGCTTGGCACCGGGCGCCTGGATGTCCACCTCCACGCCGGGCAGGGACACCTCCACGCCGGGGGCGCTCACCTCGCCCTTGGGGCCCTTCACGTCCACTTTGGGGGCCTTGAGGTCCACCTGGGGCCCCTTGAGGTCCACCTTGGGCATCTTGAGGCTGGGCATCTGCACCTTGGGCAGGTGGCCCTTCAGGCCGGCTCCAGCAGCAGCCGGTGCGGCCAGCTCTCCCTCGGGCAGCTTCACGCCCTCCTGGCCGGCCTGGAGCTCCAGGTCGGCGGACGGCAGCTGGATGGTCACGTCAGGGGTCTTGAGGTCGCCCTGCACCGAGGGCAGGGCCACGTCCGCCTCCACCTTGGGCGCCCCCACCTCCAGAGAGGCCTCCACGCTGGGCTTGCCAGGCGCGGACACGCCGAAGGAGGGCATCTTGAACTTGGGCATCTTGAACTTGCTGTCTTTGGCGGCCACGTCCCTCTCGGCCAGGGCCACGTCCCCCTCCAGCTTGGCACCGGGCGCCTGGATGTCCACCTCCACGCCGGGCAGGGACACCTCCACGCCGGGGGCGCTCACCTCGCCCTTGGGGCCCTTCACGTCCACTTTGGGGGCCTTGAGGTCCACCTGGGGCCCCTTGAGGTCCACCTTGGGCATCTTGAGGCTGGGCATCTGCACCTTGGGCAGGTGGCCCTTCAGGCCGGCTCCAGCAGCAGCCGGTGCGGCCAGCTCTCCCTCGGGCAGCTTCACGCCCTCCTGGCCGGCCTGGAGCTCCAGGTCGGCGGACGGCAGCTGGATGGTCACGTCAGGGGTCTTGAGGTCGCCCTGCACCGAGGGTCAGGGCCACGTCCGCCTCCACCTTGGGCGCCCCCACCTCCAGAGAGGCCTCCACGCTGGGCTTGCCAGGCGCGGACACGCCGAAGGAGGGCATCTTGAACTTGGGCATCTTGAACTTGCTGTCTTTGGCGGCCACGTCCCTCTCGGCCAGGGCCACGTCCCCCTCCAGCTTGGCACTGGGCGCCTGGATGTCCACCTCCACGCCGGGCAGGGACACCTCCACGCCGGGGGCGCTCACCTCGCCCTTGGGGCCCTTCACGTCCACTTTGGGGGCCTTGAGGTCCACCTGGGGCCCCTTGAGGTCCACCTTGGGCATCTTGAGGCTGGGCATCTGCACCTTGGGCAGGTGGCCCTTCAGGCCGGCTCCAGCAGCAGCCGGTGCGGCCAGCTCTCCCTCGGGCAGCTTCACGCCCTCCTGGCCGGCCTGGAGCTCCAGGTCGGCGGACGGCAGCTGGATGGTCACGTCAGGGGTCTTGAGGTCGCCCTGCACCGAGGGCAGGGCCACGTCCGCCTCCACCTTGGGCGCCCCCACCTCCAGAGAGGCCTCCACGCTGGGCTTGCCAGGCGCGGACACGCCGAAGGAGGGCATCTTGAACTTGGGCATCTTGAACTTGCTGTCTTTGGCGGCCACGTCCCTCTCGGCCAGGGCCACGTCCCCCTCCAGCTTGGCACCGGGCGCCTGGATGTCCACCTCCACGCCGGGCAGGGACACCTCCACGCCGGGGGCGCTCACCTCGCCCTTGGGGCCCTTCACGTCCACTTTGGGGGCCTTGAGGTCCACCTGGGGCCCCTTGAGGTCCACCTTGGGCATCTTGAGGCTGGGCATCTGCACCTTGGGCAGGTGGCCCTTCAGGCCGGCTCCAGCAGCAGCCGGTGCGGCCAGCTCTCCCTCGGGCAGCTTCACGCCCTCCTGGCCGGCCTGGAGCTCCAGGTCGGCGGACGGCAGCTGGATGGTCACGTCAGGGGTCTTGAGGTCGCCCTGCACCGAGGGCAGGGCCACGTCCGCCTCCACCTTGGGCGCCCCCACCTCCAGAGAGGCCTCCACGCTGGGCTTGCCAGGCGCGGACACGCCGAAGGAGGGCATCTTGAACTTGGGCATCTTGAACTTGCTGTCTTTGGCGGCCACGTCCCTCTCGGCCAGGGCCACGTCCCCCTCCAGCTTGGCACCGGGCGCCTGGATGTCCACCTCCACGCCGGGCAGGGACACCTCCACGCCGGGGGCGCTCACCTCGCCCTTGGGGCCCTTCACGTCCACTTTGGGGGCCTTGAGGTCCACCTGGGGCCCCTTGAGGTCCACCTTGGGCATCTTGAGGCTGGGCATCTGCACCTTGGGCAGGTGGCCCTTCAGGCCGGCTCCAGCAGCAGCCGGTGCGGCCAGCTCTCCCTCGGGCAGCTTCACGCCCTCCTGGCCGGCCTGGAGCTCCAGGTCGGCGGACGGCAGCTGGATGGTCACGTCAGGGGTCTTGAGGTCGCCCTGCACCGAGGGCAGGGCCACGTCCGCCTCCACCTTGGGCGCCCCCACCTCCAGAGAGGCCTCCACGCTGGGCTTGCCAGGCGCGGACACGCCGAAGGAGGGCATCTTGAACTTGGGCATCTTGAACTTGCTGTCTTTGGCGGCCACGTCCCTCTCGGCCAGGGCCACGTCCCCCTCCAGCTTGGCACCGGGCGCCTGGATGTCCACCTCCACGCCGGGCAGGGACACCTCCACGCCGGGGGCGCTCACCTCGCCCTTGGGGCCCTTCACGTCCACTTTGGGGGCCTTGAGGTCCACCTGGGGCCCCTTGAGGTCCACCTTGGGCATCTTGAGGCTGGGCATCTGCACCTTGGGCAGGTGGCCCTTCAGGCCGGCTCCAGCAGCAGCCGGTGCGGCCAGCTCTCCCTCGGGCAGCTTCACGCCCTCCTGGCCGGCCTGGAGCTCCAGGTCGGCGGACGGCAGCTGGATGGTCACGTCAGGGGTCTTGAGGTCGCCCTGCACCGAGGGCAGGGCCACGTCCGCCTCCACCTTGGGCGCCCCCACCTCCAGAGAGGCCTCCACGCTGGGCTTGCCAGGCGCGGACACGCCGAAGGAGGGCATCTTGAACTTGGGCATCTTGAACTTGCTGTCTTTGGCGGCCACGTCCCTCTCGGCCAGGGCCACGTCCCCCTCCAGCTTGGCACCGGGCGCCTGGATGTCCACCTCCACGCCGGGCAGGGACACCTCCACGCCGGGGGCGCTCACCTCGCCCTTGGGGCCCTTCACGTCCACTTTGGGGGCCTTGAGGTCCACCTGGGGCCCCTTGAGGTCCACCTTGGGCATCTTGAGGCTGGGCATCTGCACCTTGGGCAGGTGGCCCTTCAGGCCGGCTCCAGCAGCAGCCGGTGCGGCCAGCTCTCCCTCGGGCAGCTTCACGCCCTCCTGGCCGGCCTGGAGCTCCAGGTCGGCGGACGGCAGCTGGATGGTCACGTCAGGGGTCTTGAGGTCGCCCTGCACCGAGGGCAGGGCCACGTCCGCCTCCACCTTGGGCGCCCCCACCTCCAGAGAGGCCTCCACGCTGGGCTTGCCAGGCGCGGACACGCCGAAGGAGGGCATCTTGAACTTGGGCATCTTGAACTTGCTGTCTTTGGCGGCCACGTCCCTCTCGGCCAGGGCCACGTCCCCCTCCAGCTTGGCACCGGGCGCCTGGATGTCCACCTCCACGCCGGGCAGGGACACCTCCACGCCGGGGGCGCTCACCTCGCCCTTGGGGCCCTTCACGTCCACTTTGGGGGCCTTGAGGTCCACCTGGGGCCCCTTGAGGTCCACCTTGGGCATCTTGAGGCTGGGCATCTGCACCTTGGGCAGGTGGCCCTTCAGGCCGGCTCCAGCAGCAGCCGGTGCGGCCAGCTCTCCCTCGGGCAGCTTCACGCCCTCCTGGCCGGCCTGGAGCTCCAGGTCGGCGGACGGCAGCTGGATGGTCACGTCAGGGGTCTTGAGGTCGCCCTGCACCGAGGGCAGGGCCACGTCCGGCCTCCACCTTGGGCGCCCCCACCTCCAGAGAGGCCTCCACGCTGGGCTTGCCAGGCGCGGACACGCCGAAGGAGGGCATCTTGAACTTGGGCATCTTGAACTTGCTGTCTTTGGCGGCCACGTCCCTCTCGGCCAGGGCCACGTCCCCCTCCAGCTTGGCACCGGGCGCCTGGATGTCCACCTCCACGCCGGGCAGGGACACCTCCACGCCGGGGGCGCTCACCTCGCCCTTGGGGCCCTTCACGTCCACTTTGGGGGCCTTGAGGTCCACCTGGGGCCCCTTGAGGTCCACCTTGGGCATCTTGAGGCTGGGCATCTGCACCTTGGGCAGGTGGCCCTTCAGGCCGGCTCCAGCAGCAGCCGGTGCGGCCAGCTCTCCCTCGGGCAGCTTCACGCCCTCCTGGCCGGCCTGGAGCTCCAGGTCGGCGGACGGCAGCTGGATGGTCACGTCAGGGGTCTTGAGGTCGCCCTGCACCGAGGGCAGGGCCACGTCCGGCCTCCACCTTGGGCGCCCCCACCTCCAGAGAGGCCTCCACGCTGGGCTTGCCAGGCGCGGACACGCCGAAGGAGGGCATCTTGAACTTGGGCATCTTGAACTTGCTGTCTTTGGCGGCCACGTCCCTCTCGGCCAGGGCCACGTCCCCCTCCAGCTTGGCACCGGGCGCCTGGATGTCCACCTCCACGCCGGGCAGGGACACCTCCACGCCGGGGGCGCTCACCTCGCCCTTGGGGCCCTTCACGTCCACTTTGGGGGCCTTGAGGTCCACCTGGGGCCCCTTGAGGTCCACCTTGGGCATCTTGAGGCTGGGCATCTGCACCTTGGGCAGGTGGCCCTTCAGGCCGGCTCCAGCAGCAGCCGGTGCGGCCAGCTCTCCCTCGGGCAGCTTCACGCCCTCCTGGCCGGCCTGGAGCTCCAGGTCGGCGGACGGCAGCTGGATGGTCACGTCAGGGGTCTTGAGGTCGCCCTGCACCGAGGGCAGGGCCACGTCCGCCTCCACCTTGGGCGCCCCCACCTCCAGAGAGGCCTCCACGCTGGGCTTGCCAGGCGCGGACACGCCGAAGGAGGGCATCTTGAACTTGGGCATCTTGAACTTGCTGTCTTTGGCGGCCACGTCCCTCTCGGCCAGGGCCACGTCCCCCTCCAGCTTGGCACCGGGCGCCTGGATGTCCACCTCCACGCCGGGCAGGGACACCTCCACGCCGGGGGCGCTCACCTCGCCCTTGGGGCCCTTCACGTCCACTTTGGGGGCCTTGAGGTCCACCTGGGGCCCCTTGAGGTCCACCTTGGGCATCTTGAGGCTGGGCATCTGCACCTTGGGCAGGTGGCCCTTCAGGCCGGCTCCAGCAGCAGCCGGTGCGGCCAGCTCTCCCTCGGGCAGCTTCACGCCCTCCTGGCCGGCCTGGAGCTCCAGGTCGGCGGACGGCAGCTGGATGGTCACGTCAGGGGTCTTGAGGTCGCCCTGCACCGAGGGCAGGGCCACGTCCGCCTCCACCTTGGGCGCCCCCACCTCCAGAGAGGCCTCCACGCTGGGCTTGCCAGGCGCGGACACGCCGAAGGAGGGCATCTTGAACTTGGGCATCTTGAACTTGCTGTCTTTGGCGGCCACGTCCCTCTCGGCCAGGGCCACGTCCCCCTCCAGCTTGGCACCGGGCGCCTGGATGTCCACCTCCACGCCGGGCAGGGACACCTCCACGCCGGGGGCGCTCACCTCGCCCTTGGGGCCCTTCACGTCCACTTTGGGGGCCTTGAGGTCCACCTGGGGCCCCTTGAGGTCCACCTTGGGCATCTTGAGGCTGGGCATCTGCACCTTGGGCAGGTGGCCCTTCAGGCCGGCTCCAGCAGCAGCCGGTGCGGCCAGCTCTCCCTCGGGCAGCTTCACGCCCTCCTGGCCGGCCTGGAGCTCCAGGTCGGCGGACGGCAGCTGGATGGTCACGTCAGGGGTCTTGAGGTCGCCCTGCACCGAGGGCAGGGCCACGTCCGCCTCCACCTTGGGCGCCCCCACCTCCAGAGAGGCCTCCACGCTGGGCTTGCCAGGCGCGGACACGCCGAAGGAGGGCATCTTGAACTTGGGCATCTTGAACTTGCTGTCTTTGGCGGCCACGTCCCTCTCGGCCAGGGCCACGTCCCCCTCCAGCTTGGCACCGGGCGCCTGGATGTCCACCTCCACGCCGGGCAGGGACACCTCCACGCCGGGGGCGCTCACCTCGCCCTTGGGGCCCTTCACGTCCACTTTGGGGGCCTTGAGGTCCACCTGGGGCCCCTTGAGGTCCACCTTGGGCATCTTGAGGCTGGGCATCTGCACCTTGGGCAGGTGGCCCTTCAGGCCGGCTCCAGCAGCAGCCGGTGCGGCCAGCTCTCCCTCGGGCAGCTTCACGCCCTCCTGGCCGGCCTGGAGCTCCAGGTCGGCGGACGGCAGCTGGATGGTCACGTCAGGGGTCTTGAGGTCGCCCTGCACCGAGGGCAGGGCCACGTCCGCCTCCACCTTGGGCGCCCCCACCTCCAGAGAGGCCTCCACGCTGGGCTTGCCAGGCGCGGACACGCCGAAGGAGGGCATCTTGAACTTGGGCATCTTGAACTTGCTGTCTTTGGCGGCCACGTCCCTCTCGGCCAGGGCCACGTCCCCCTCCAGCTTGGCACCGGGCGCCTGGATGTCCACCTCCACGCCGGGCAGGGACACCTCCACGCCGGGGGCGCTCACCTCGCCCTTGGGGCCCTTCACGTCCACTTTGGGGGCCTTGAGGTCCACCTGGGGCCCCTTGAGGTCCACCTTGGGCATCTTGAGGCTGGGCATCTGCACCTTGGGCAGGTGGCCCTTCAGGCCGGCTCCAGCAGCAGCCGGTGCGGCCAGCTCTCCCTCGGGCAGCTTCACGCCCTCCTGGCCGGCCTGGAGCTCCAGGTCGGCGGACGGCAGCTGGATGGTCACGTCAGGGGTCTTGAGGTCGCCCTGCACCGAGGGCAGGGCCACGTCCGCCTCCACCTTGGGCGCCCCCACCTCCAGAGAGGCCTCCACGCTGGGCTTGCCAGGCGCGGACACGCCGAAGGAGGGCATCTTGAACTTGGGCATCTTGAACTTGCTGTCTTTGGCGGCCACGTCCCTCTCGGCCAGGGCCACGTCCCCCTCCAGCTTGGCACCGGGCGCCTGGATGTCCACCTCCACGCCGGGCAGGGACACCTCCACGCCGGGGGCGCTCACCTCGCCCTTGGGGCCCTTCACGTCCACTTTGGGGGCCTTGAGGTCCACCTGGGGCCCCTTGAGGTCCACCTTGGGCATCTTGAGGCTGGGCATCTGCACCTTGGGCAGGTGGCCCTTCAGGCCGGCTCCAGCAGCAGCCGGTGCGGCCAGCTCTCCCTCGGGCAGCTTCACGCCCTCCTGGCCGGCCTGGAGCTCCAGGTCGGCGGACGGCAGCTGGATGGTCACGTCAGGGGTCTTGAGGTCGCCCTGCACCGAGGGCAGGGCCACGTCCGCCTCCACCTTGGGCGCCCCCACCTCCAGAGAGGCCTCCACGCTGGGCTTGCCAGGCGCGGACACGCCGAAGGAGGGCATCTTGAACTTGGGCATCTTGAACTTGCTGTCTTTGGCGGCCACGTCCCTCTCGGCCAGGGCCACGTCCCCCTCCAGCTTGGCACCGGGCGCCTGGATGTCCACCTCCACGCCGGGCAGGGACACCTCCACGCCGGGGGCGCTCACCTCGCCCTTGGGGCCCTTCACGTCCACTTTGGGGGCCTTGAGGTCCACCTGGGGCCCCTTGAGGTCCACCTTGGGCATCTTGAGGCTGGGCATCTGCACCTTGGGCAGGTGGCCCTTCAGGCCGGCTCCAGCAGCAGCCGGTGCGGCCAGCTCTCCCTCGGGCAGCTTCACGCCCTCCTGGCCGGCCTGGAGCTCCAGGTCGGCGGACGGCAGCTGGATGGTCACGTCAGGGGTCTTGAGGTCGCCCTGCACCGAGGGCAGGGCCACGTCCGCCTCCACCTTGGGCGCCCCCACCTCCAGAGAGGCCTCCACGCTGGGCTTGCCAGGCGCGGACACGCCGAAGGAGGGCATCTTGAACTTGGGCATCTTGAACTTGCTGTCTTTGGCGGCCACGTCCCTCTCGGCCAGGGCCACGTCCCCCTCCAGCTTGGCACCGGGCGCCTGGATGTCCACCTCCACGCCGGGCAGGGACACCTCCACGCCGGGGGCGCTCACCTCGCCCTTGGGGCCCTTCACGTCCACTTTGGGGGCCTTGAGGTCCACCTGGGGCCCCTTGAGGTCCACCTTGGGCATCTTGAGGCTGGGCATCTGCACCTTGGGCAGGTGGCCCTTCAGGCCGGCTCCAGCAGCAGCCGGTGCGGCCAGCTCTCCCTCGGGCAGCTTCACGCCCTCCTGGCCGGCCTGGAGCTCCAGGTCGGCGGACGGCAGCTGGATGGTCACGTCAGGGGTCTTGAGGTCGCCCTGCACCGAGGGCAGGGCCACGTCCGCCTCCACCTTGGGCGCCCCCACCTCCAGAGAGGCCTCCACGCTGGGCTTGCCAGGCGCGGACACGCCGAAGGAGGGCATCTTGAACTTGGGCATCTTGAACTTGCTGTCTTTGGCGGCCACGTCCCTCTCGGCCAGGGCCACGTCCCCCTCCAGCTTGGCACCGGGCGCCTGGATGTCCACCTCCACGCCGGGCAGGGACACCTCCACGCCGGGGGCGCTCACCTCGCCCTTGGGGCCCTTCACGTCCACTTTGGGGGCCTTGAGGTCCACCTGGGGCCCCTTGAGGTCCACCTTGGGCATCTTGAGGCTGGGCATCTGCACCTTGGGCAGGTGGCCCTTCAGGCCGGCTCCAGCAGCAGCCGGTGCGGCCAGCTCTCCCTCGGGCAGCTTCACGCCCTCCTGGCCGGCCTGGAGCTCCAGGTCGGCGGACGGCAGCTGGATGGTCACGTCAGGGGTCTTGAGGTCGCCCTGCACCGAGGGCAGGGCCACGTCCGCCTCCACCTTGGGCGCCCCCACCTCCAGAGAGGCCTCCACGCTGGGCTTGCCAGGCGCGGACACGCCGAAGGAGGGCATCTTGAACTTGGGCATCTTGAACTTGCTGTCTTTGGCGGCCACGTCCCTCTCGGCCAGGGCCACGTCCCCCTCCAGCTTGGCACCGGGCGCCTGGATGTCCACCTCCACGCCGGGCAGGGACACCTCCACGCCGGGGGCGCTCACCTCGCCCTTGGGGCCCTTCACGTCCACTTTGGGGGCCTTGAGGTCCACCTGGGGCCCCTTGAGGTCCACCTTGGGCATCTTGAGGCTGGGCATCTGCACCTTGGGCAGGTGGCCCTTCAGGCCGGCTCCAGCAGCAGCCGGTGCGGCCAGCTCTCCCTCGGGCAGCTTCACGCCCTCCTGGCCGGCCTGGAGCTCCAGGTCGGCGGACGGCAGCTGGATGGTCACGTCAGGGGTCTTGAGGTCGCCCTGCACCGAGGGCAGGGCCACGTCCGCCTCCACCTTGGGCGCCCCCACCTCCAGAGAGGCCTCCACGCTGGGCTTGCCAGGCGCGGACACGCCGAAGGAGGGCATCTTGAACTTGGGCATCTTGAACTTGCTGTCTTTGGCGGCCACGTCCCTCTCGGCCAGGGCCACGTCCCCCTCCAGCTTGGCACCGGGCGCCTGGATGTCCACCTCCACGCCGGGCAGGGACACCTCCACGCCGGGGGCGCTCACCTCGCCCTTGGGGCCCTTCACGTCCACTTTGGGGGCCTTGAGGTCCACCTGGGGCCCCTTGAGGTCCACCTTGGGCATCTTGAGGCTGGGCATCTGCACCTTGGGCAGGTGGCCCTTCAGGCCGGCTCCAGCAGCAGCCGGTGCGGCCAGCTCTCCCTCGGGCAGCTTCACGCCCTCCTGGCCGGCCTGGAGCTCCAGGTCGGCGGACGGCAGCTGGATGGTCACGTCAGGGGTCTTGAGGTCGCCCTGCACCGAGGGCAGGGCCACGTCCGCCTCCACCTTGGGCGCCCCCACCTCCAGAGAGGCCTCCACGCTGGGCTTGCCAGGCGCGGACACGCCGAAGGAGGGCATCTTGAACTTGGGCATCTTGAACTTGCTGTCTTTGGCGGCCACGTCCCTCTCGGCCAGGGCCACGTCCCCCTCCAGCTTGGCACCGGGCGCCTGGATGTCCACCTCCACGCCGGGCAGGGACACCTCCACGCCGGGGGCGCTCACCTCGCCCTTGGGGCCCTTCACGTCCACTTTGGGGGCCTTGAGGTCCACCTGGGGCCCCTTGAGGTCCACCTTGGGCATCTTGAGGCTGGGCATCTGCACCTTGGGCAGGTGGCCCTTCAGGCCGGCTCCAGCAGCAGCCGGTGCGGCCAGCTCTCCCTCGGGCAGCTTCACGCCCTCCTGGCCGGCCTGGAGCTCCAGGTCGGCGGACGGCAGCTGGATGGTCACGTCAGGGGTCTTGAGGTCGCCCTGCACCGAGGGCAGGGCCACGTCCGCCTCCACCTTGGGCGCCCCCACCTCCAGAGAGGCCTCCACGCTGGGCTTGCCAGGCGCGGACACGCCGAAGGAGGGCATCTTGAACTTGGGCATCTTGAACTTGCTGTCTTTGGCGGCCACGTCCCTCTCGGCCAGGGCCACGTCCCCCTCCAGCTTGGCACCGGGCGCCTGGATGTCCACCTCCACGCCGGGCAGGGACACCTCCACGCCGGGGGCGCTCACCTCGCCCTTGGGGCCCTTCACGTCCACTTTGGGGGCCTTGAGGTCCACCTGGGGCCCCTTGAGGTCCACCTTGGGCATCTTGAGGCTGGGCATCTGCACCTTGGGCAGGTGGCCCTTCAGGCCGGCTCCAGCAGCAGCCGGTGCGGCCAGCTCTCCCTCGGGCAGCTTCACGCCCTCCTGGCCGGCCTGGAGCTCCAGGTCGGCGGACGGCAGCTGGATGGTCACGTCAGGGGTCTTGAGGTCGCCCTGCACCGAGGGCAGGGCCACGTCCGCCTCCACCTTGGGCGCCCCCACCTCCAGAGAGGCCTCCACGCTGGGCTTGCCAGGCGCGGACACGCCGAAGGAGGGCATCTTGAACTTGGGCATCTTGAACTTGCTGTCTTTGGCGGCCACGTCCCTCTCGGCCAGGGCCACGTCCCCCTCCAGCTTGGCACCGGGCGCCTGGATGTCCACCTCCACGCCGGGCAGGGACACCTCCACGCCGGGGGCGCTCACCTCGCCCTTGGGGCCCTTCACGTCCACTTTGGGGGCCTTGAGGTCCACCTGGGGCCCCTTGAGGTCCACCTTGGGCATCTTGAGGCTGGGCATCTGCACCTTGGGCAGGTGGCCCTTCAGGCCGGCTCCAGCAGCAGCCGGTGCGGCCAGCTCTCCCTCGGGCAGCTTCACGCCCTCCTGGCCGGCCTGGAGCTCCAGGTCGGCGGACGGCAGCTGGATGGTCACGTCAGGGGTCTTGAGGTCGCCCTGCACCGAGGGCAGGGCCACGTCCGCCTCCACCTTGGGCGCCCCCACCTCCAGAGAGGCCTCCACGCTGGGCTTGCCAGGCGCGGACACGCCGAAGGAGGGCATCTTGAACTTGGGCATCTTGAACTTGCTGTCTTTGGCGGCCACGTCCCTCTCGGCCAGGGCCACGTCCCCCTCCAGCTTGGCACCGGGCGCCTGGATGTCCACCTCCACGCCGGGCAGGGACACCTCCACGCCGGGGGCGCTCACCTCGCCCTTGGGGCCCTTCACGTCCACTTTGGGGGCCTTGAGGTCCACCTGGGGCCCCTTGAGGTCCACCTTGGGCATCTTGAGGCTGGGCATCTGCACCTTGGGCAGGTGGCCCTTCAGGCCGGCTCCAGCAGCAGCCGGTGCGGCCAGCTCTCCCTCGGGCAGCTTCACGCCCTCCTGGCCGGCCTGGAGCTCCAGGTCGGCGGACGGCAGCTGGATGGTCACGTCAGGGGTCTTGAGGTCGCCCTGCACCGAGGGCAGGGCCACGTCCGCCTCCACCTTGGGCGCCCCCACCTCCAGAGAGGCCTCCACGCTGGGCTTGCCAGGCGCGGACACGCCGAAGGAGGGCATCTTGAACTTGGGCATCTTGAACTTGCTGTCTTTGGCGGCCACGTCCCTCTCGGCCAGGGCCACGTCCCCCTCCAGCTTGCCACCCGGCGCCTGTATATCTACCTGCATGTTTTGTTCAGATGTTTCTTTTAGAGATAATCTTGCAATGCCTATTTCCAGACTCTGCAGCTCCTCCCAGCTGTCTTCCCTCCTGATTCCTGGTGCTTGATCAACTTCAGGTTGGATATCTTTTCTTTCCTTTTCTTGTTTCTTTACCTGTTTCTTTTTCCTTTGTTGTTTCTCTGTTTTTAGTTCCAGTTTTCCAGACTCTTCTTTTTCCAAATTATAATAATTCTCTCTTTTGGTCATTTTCCTTGTTTGAGCCGAGAAAAATGCAATTGTATTTTTTGTTTCCTTCTTTTCTTTTCCAATAACCACTTCTGTATTCTTTGTGTCTTCCTCCTGTTCTGGGTTTTCTTTTTCAACTCCAGCACGATCTTGACTGTCCTGGGGATCTTTGCCTTTTTCCTCTGTTGTTGCTGGTGTCTGATCTGAGGTTATGCCAAACCTCAAGTTCAGGAATCTCCTTCTTTGTCTCCCTCCTCCTCCTCTGTGCTGCCCCTGTCTATCAGCTGTCATCTGGAGCTCTGTGTCTGTGCTTGTGGGGGACAAATCTCGTGGGTCCCTGTGCTCTGAGGCTTCTGAGGAACTGTGTGAGCGTCGGGGCCCTGCCCTCTGCTTGCTCCTTAAGGCTTGAAATTTTGGCCAGGAGAATCTGTCCTGGGGTCGCCTATGGCGGCTGTCTATGGACTTAGCAATAAGCCTTTCTCGGTCTCCATCTTCTTCTAGAGATTTTGTAGGGGTCTCCATGCATCCATCAGCAATTTCCTTGTCCTGAAACAGAAGGGAAGGTGTGGTTTGTTTGGGAACAGTAGCCCATAGCAGAGACACTTCACAGGAAAGAGATCTCTAGTGTAACTGGAGCCCCCTTGGATCTCTCTGGGCTGGACCTTACCTGCTTTTCCTGGCCTCTCAGGCCTTGCTGGGAGTGCTGTGCAGCCCCTTCCTCTCCCTTGCTGGCTGAGAGTTTCCGTTTGATTCTGAACTGAACTTTGTATGGTTCTGAGTACTGAAGAATTTTAAGAGCATCTTCATATTTCATATGGTCAAAGAATATGGTTGCACTAAGCAGTTGATCTCCTGAAGGAAACAGAAGCAACCAGGCTCAGTGCCACAGGCCCCACAGGCCCCACAGGCCCCACAGGCCCCACAGGCCCCACAGGCCCCACAGGCCCCACAGGCCCCACAGGCCCCACAGGGAAAGTACCCTGGAGCTGTATATTGGCATTTGTCCAGCTCCCCAATTTCACCTCAAACAGCTGGCAGAAAATCAGGGCACAGTGAGCTCTTTCAGCCTGAAGTGGCTGAGCAAAGACCATAGGCCATCCTGAGCCTCAGGTGAAGCAACCCTGCCCACCCCCAGGTTTCTCTGTTTCCCCCTCCCATCCTCATGCTGATGACGGACCCCAGAGACAGGAGAGCTGCAGTACCTTCTCTCAGGTTGAACAGCTTGGCAGCCGAGGAGTCCTTCAATACTTGCTTGACAAAGATCCCCTGATCCCCTCCACCTGTGACACTGTAGCCACTGGCTCCTGACTCCACATCAGTCTTCAGTGTCACCTCTTTTGAATCCTGCCCAGACTGAAGCAGAATATCAGGAGCATGGTGACGGCTTGCCTACCTTGTGTAGGCGTTATTGTTGGGGCTAGTATCTCCCAAGGATGGGTCTCTGTGCTGACTGGGTAGAGGTTGGGACACCAGCCACATGGGTCAGGCTACTATTTCTGGGATTTGGAGAAAGCCCAGCTACAGGCAGCCTCAGGTGGAATCATCTCACTTTATCACCGCAGGGGACAGACAGCCTATCTAGGTAGCCAAGTCCCCAGGGGAAGCCTCCCTTCTGTTCATCCCTCATTGGTTTGCTACAATATGCGAAGCATCCAGCCCATGGAAAACACTCGCTCTGCATCCCCAGAGAGACGTAAACACTGGGCAATACACAGGAACCTTGGCAGTCCACCTGATCCTTCTAATGATGGCAGCTGCTGTGTCAATCAGACCAAGGCTATTCAGAAAAGCATAGAGGCCAAGTGCCCCATGGTGGGTACCCACCAAACCCCTTACATCTCCTTTGACTAATACCCTTCCTCACCACAGCCCAGGTACCATTTTTCTACAGCGTTGTCCACTGCACATTGGGGCACAGCTGTAAACATATTCGTCAGATTAGAGGCTAGCTTCTGCATCTGCCCCACTCCAGGGCACAAGGGTATACCCCTCCCTCCATCTCCTGGAGCTGAAGTCCCTAAAGGATGGCTTCCCATGATGCCCCAGTGCCAAGGCACCTACCGCACTCATGCTGGTGAAGGCTGTGGAGTCCCCTGAATCCCGTTTCCACCAGGATCTCCGTCTGCCAGAGGAACTGTGCCTGCCTTGGCTGTTTTCCTGCAGTCAGGAAGGTTGGAGTTACTTACTCTGCTAAAGAGCCCGGAGTGCCAGGGAGGCTCCAGGCAGAAGAACCCAGGATGCTGGAGCACAGGAACTCTGGGGGTGCAGAGTACACAGGGAAGCCAAGTACCCAGGGACCTCACTGGGAAGGGCAACTCTCAAACTCCCATTTCCTTACTGGGGAACAGGCACACCCCCAACTCTGCAGCAGCTGGAGGTGTTTCAGGGTGGGGAAGACTTTCAAACTGTAAAATGAGTCCTTTAGAATAGACAGGTCTCCTTTGACTACTGCCAAGACTCGCTCACAAGGAAGCATACAGTCTCCTCTCCAAGATCGTACATGTGTGTGCATGTGCCATTAAGGTGTATGTCCTTGCCACACATGGCTTCTCAGGGTCTCTCTCTCTCTCTCTCTCTCTCTCTCTCTCACACACACACACACACACACACACACGAGCTGGAGGTGTCCCCACCTTAACAGTGGCTCAGCCAACCAAAGGAGGAGGAGAGAGAAGAGCAGACACATGCAGCAGGCATGGTAGGTGGGCTGCACAGACACCAGTGAACAGGGAGAACGGCATCTGTGGGCCACAGCCGAGCCTTCCTTCTGCCAGCAGCTCTGCCCGGTGGCGCTTACCTGGCCTCCAAAGCCAGAACCTTCAGCTGTGTATTCATAAACAGGTGAGGATCCCTGTGGCCTTGGCCGAATGATCTCGCCTGCAGGCCCTTCTGTGACCTGGCAGAAGAGAATGAAGTTACCTCTGACTAGCAGCTCTCCAGCCTGGGGGGAGATGGAGAGGGGCTGAAGAGGATGCGTTTCCCCAAGGGCATCACTCACAGAGTGGTCGTCTTCAGTCTCAGCCTCTGGCTCCTGCTGCTGCAGCTGCCGGCCAGACACTGCAGAGAGAAGGGCTGTTAGTGGGCACGAGGGCAGTGGGCTATCAGGTGGACACAGGTGTGCAAGGGTGAACATAGGCCTGAGGGAAGATCCAGAGAGACGCTGGGAGGGAGAGGTGGGAGCAGCTGTAGGACCACAGAAGGGTGGTGTCTGGGGGGCTCAAATTCTAGAGATTTGCAGATTTAGTCCAATGAAAAACCATGAGCAATAACTACCCTGAGCTTAAAATTGACACCCAGATTTGCTCCAATGTGTTCCACATGTCCAGCATCTACCCAGAAATCGTAGGCAGTGGAAAGAAACAGGCGGGGTGGCAGAGGCTCACGCTGCAGAGCAAGGCAAGCGGTGGAAAGGGTCCCTAAGAGTCCATGGACGGTGCACTTAACACAGATTCAAAGGCAGCTAGCCACTCACAGATTGTTTAAATCACTGAAGGAAACCATGCCTAGAGTTAAAAGACCAATGGAAGGTTCTCATAAGGAAAGAGAGTGTATGGGGTAAGAGGGTTGTGACATTGTTAGACTGCTTGCCTGCCGTGCACAAAGCCCCGGGTTCTGTCTCTGGGACTGTGAAGCCCAGCTCCGTGGTGCACACTGGTAATCCCAGCACTTGGGAGGTAAAGGCAGGAGGCTCGGGAGTTCAAGGTTATTTTCAGGCCAGCCTGGGTTATATGTTGCCACGTGTCACATAAGAATAAATAAATCCAACCCTGAGTTTTTAAAGCCAAACTTGTGAAGATCCTGGAGAGGAGTGTGGCTGAGAGGGACTCCACAGTAGAATGGAGGCGCCTGAGGTAAAGGCTTCAAACTGGGTCTCAGGTGCAGTTTGAAGAACACAAGAGGAAACGCTGAAGAAAGAGGAGTGGAGCAGAGCCTCTGTAACCCACTGGGCAGCCTTCACATCGAAGAAAAGGCAGCTGGAGAAGCAATGGAAGGAACCTGGTAGGCCTTGTGAGACAGATGTCTTAGCAGGTAAAGGTGCTTGACAACCTGAGCTCAAAACCTGGGATCCGTGTGATGGATAGAGAGAACTACCCCCACATGAGCCGAATGGCATGGACACCTGCATGTACATACACACATACTCACACAGTCACACACACACACACACACTCACTCACATACACATTCACAAACACATATGCTCACACACACTCATGTACACACACATAGACACACTCATGCACACACGCACTCTCTCACACACACACTCACATGCTCACACTAGACACTCACACTCGTGCACACACTCACACACACTCTCTCACACACATGCTATTTTAATATAAAAGAAAAATATTTTAAATCCAGGTTTGCAGACACATGCTTCATGCTTGAGATCCCAGCTACTCCAGAGACAGAGGCAGAAAGATAGCAAATTCAAGTCTAGGCAACGCAGAAAGACCATGACTCAAAGTAAAAAAATAAAATAAACAGAAGGCAGGGTGTGGTGGTGCACACTTTTAAGCCCAGCAAACTAGAGGTAGATGCAGACAGATTTCTGTGAGTTTGAGGCCAGCCTGGTCTACAAAGTGAGTTCCAGGACAGCCAGGACTACACAGAAACCCTGTCTCAAACAAACAAACAAACAAACAAGTAAATATTAAATAGAGAAGTATGGGAATCAGAAGAAAATACAACAATATTTGCAAAGACTGAAATTAAAGAAGGTTTCAGTCAAGAACTTCCTACCCAGCAAGCAATCCTTCAAATACTGGAAGAAATAAAGGTGACCTCCTAGAAAGATGACCATTAAACCCAGAGAGACATACACAGAGAGAGAGAGAGAGAGAGAGAGAGAGAGAGAGAGAGAGAGAGAGAGAGAGAGAGAAACACTTGCCTTCCAAGAGTGAGTACCTGAATCCGATCCCCAGTCCTCAGAACCCCCTGGTGTGTGAGGAGAGATGAAGCCCTGAGTGGGTGTGTGTTAATGCTCAGACCCACGGGAACTGGTGAATGTTCTGCTGGTCCACGTGCTAATGTTGACAGAGTGGACAGAAATCTTGGCTCCAGCTCCCTCCTCCCAGATGACTGCGACCTGAGACTCTTTCCACCACACTAGTTAAGCACTCAGTCTTGTGCTGTACATGATAAACGGGCCGGGGTTCCAGGATGTGTGTAAATGGTGCTTCTCCATCAGAGTGAGCATGGCCACCCAGCCCCCGCTTTTCAGTATGTGCTTCTGTGTGTCTGTCCTTTCTTCATTCCCTTGTTGCCCTGGTCAGGTTTCCTGGACCAACCCATGCCAGACAGGCCGCCCTAGACTCATTTTTTTTTAAAGGTAGGTGAGGTGGCTTCTTGCATTTGTAATTCTAACATTGAGGAGGCAGAGGTAGAGATGTCCTGGGGCTCACTGGTCAGTATCCTCTGCTGGGAGAACTTCCAGGCCAGCGAGAGACGGAGAGATGCTGCCTCAAAACAATAATGTGAACAGTACCCAGGGAACAGCATCTGAGGTTGACTCTGATCTATACACACACACACGCACACACACAGACACACATGCACACACATACACACTCACACACATACACACATACACTCACACACTCATACACATATACACACTCACACATACAAACTCACACACATAATCTCACACACTCACACACATACACACTCACACACATACACATACTCACACTCACATACACACATAGACACACTCACACACATACACATACTCACACACATATACACACTCACACACACACATACACACACACACACACACACACAGGATGACTTCAAACTATGCATACTTTAGAAAGGATAGTTTGTAAATGGTCAATTAATACAAGAAGAAATGGTCAGCACAGCATCCTAGTGCCTTTCACAATCTGGGAAATGCACATAAAAACCACAGAACTCGCTCCTGCTCCTGCTCCTGCTCCTGCTCCTGCTCCTGCTCCTGCTCCTGCTCCTGCTCCTGCTCCTGCTCCTGCTCCTGCTCCTGCTCCTGCTCCTGCTCCTGCTCCTGCTCCTGCTCCTGCTCCTGCTCCTGCTCCTGCTCCTGCTCCTGCTCCTGCTCCTGCTCCTGCTCCTGCTCCTGCTCCTGCTCCTGCTCCTGCTCCTGCTCCTGCTCCTGCTCCTGCTCCTGCTCCTGCTCCTGCTCCTGCTCCTGCTCCTGCTCCTGCTCCTGCTCCTGCTCCTGCTCCTGCTCCTGCTCCTGCTCCTGCTCCTGCTCCTGCTCCTGCTCCTGCTCCTGCTCCTGCTCCTGCTCCTGCTCCTGCTCCTGCTCCTGCTCCTGCTCCTGCTCCTGCTCCTGCTCCTGCTCCTGCTCCTGCTCCTGCTCCTGCTCCTGCTCCTGCTCCTGCTCCTGCTCCTGCTCCTGCTCCTGCTCCTGCTCCTGCTCCTGCTCCTGCTCCTGCTCCTGCTCCTGCTCCTGCTCCTGCTCCTGCTCCTGCTCCTGCTCCTGCTCCTGCTCCTGCTCCTGCTCCTGCTCCTGCTCCTGCTCCTGCTCCTGCTCCTGCTCCCTCCAAGACCCTTCCCCCTATCTCCAAGTGCTCATGGCCAGCCTCCTCTACTTCTCTACTCCTGTCCTCTCTCTCTCTCTTTCTCTTTTATTCTCTCTCTCTGCTTTTCTCTGACACTACTACCCTCTTAACTCCTCTCCCCATGCCCACTATGAATAAACTCTATTCTATACTTAAAAAACAAAAAACAACAACAACAACAAAAAAAAAAAAAACAAAAAAACAGAACAATTAGCTATCTCGGCATCCACGGGAGTGGAAGGCTCTTCTCAATGAGGGGTGCAGGGGCCACTGGACATGGAAAAATACTAATGTTTATCTCTGATTCAGCCACAGAAGACATTAATTTCATGTTAATTGCAGTTCCAGAGTTAAAGGTTTAATAAATCTTAAAAAAAAAAAAAAAAAAAAAAAAAAAAAAAAAAGTCTTAAACAAGACTCAGAAGTATCAGCGCAAGGAGATGGCTCCTTGGGTAAAAGTGTTTGTCACCAAACCTGATGACGCAAGTTCAATCTCCGGGACCCACACAGTGGAGGGAGAGAACTGACTCCCACGAGTTGACTCTCTGATCTCTCCACACACTGTGGCACACTGTTTCTACACACACACACACACACACACACACACACACACACAATCAATAAATGTGATTTTACCCTCCTTTTAATTGTCCCAAACGAAGTAAGTGAGAAATCAACCTACCTTAAAATGTAGAGCTTCCATCATGCAAAGACACCAACCCGTGAGGTTGTGAACATCCATGCCACAGCATGGGGAAAGATATTTATAAGACATTCATCAAATATAGGCCTCCCGCCCAGAAAAGACAAATGATTCTTGCAAACCAAAACAAAGGTGAAAGCCCATAGAAAACTGGGCAAAGGTCTGGGAACATCTGCCTAGTGCGGGAGAAGGCGAGGCGAGAAGCAGGCACTCGCTGGGAGAGGGAGGTTAAGGAGCAAGGAGGGCGGGCAGGTGGGATGTAGGACTGTATGACGGTGGGACCAATGCTTAGCACAGTGCGTGCCCAGCACGTGAGGTTCTGTCATGCTGTTCTCAGCAGAGGGGCTGAAATGACTGTGCTGAGGGAGAGGAAGCTGTAGGCAGCTGGAATTCCTGTCCCATCCTAGGCTGAGGTGAACGATTTGGAAAACAGTCTGCTGCTACTTCCCAGGCTATTGTGGCCTACCCAGTGACCCTGCAGCTCCAGGGCTAACAGACACCAGCATGTCATTGTAGTTCCAGCATGCTCTGCTGTCCCAGCAACGTGTGTTCGTCACTGGTTACTGTCCTACCACTTTCTGTCTGTCTGTCTGTCTTCATTTCTTTCTTTTAAGATTTATTTACATATTTTATGTATACAAGTATAGCTGTCTTCAGACACACCAGACAAGGACATCAGGTCCCTTTACGAATGGTTGTGAGCCACCATGTGGTTGCTGGGAATTGAACTCAGGACCTCTGGGAAGAGCAGTCAGTGCTCCTAACCACTGAGCCATCTCTCCAGCCCCTTGCTTTTGTTTTGAGACAGGGTTTCACTATGTGCCCTGGCTGTCCTAGAGCTCACAGAGATCTGCTTGCCTCTGCCTCCCAAGGACTGGGAATAAAGATGTGCGCTACCATGTCCAGAACCCTACAAATTTTCTAAATGATATAAGTCAAGAACCTTCTCTGTGCCAGAAGACCAAAAGGCAGTGAGTGAGCGGCCTCGTCTCTCTCACTGCCTGCCTTTGTAAATAAAGTTTTATTGGGACTTAGAAAAAACAAACAAAGCTCCCCCCCCCCCATCCCCCGCAACACACATAGAAATCCAGCTTAAAGTTCCTAAATATTCAGAGAAAGAACAGTCCTGATAGGCCCTGTACCCTGGCTGGGCCTGGGCTCCAGGAACTGCCTCCACATGGGAATCAGTGCTCCAGATAGATAAACAACCCCACCCTGTCCTGAGAGGTGGAGTCCCTGTCACACAGACTGTCTCTGTCAGTAATTCAGACCTGTGCACTGGCTTAATGACTCTCCCACGGGGACAAGGAGTGCCGGGTCTAGCCGGGTTATGGCTGTAGCTACTGTGCTCTGGCCATAATGTACTGTCTGACTATGAGCAGACCTGCCTCCTCTCTGAGCCTGGGATTCCCACTGTGTGCACAAAGGCCACCCTGTGGATCCTGACACACCAGGCCCCAGTGCCACCCCTGAAGCATGCTGACACACCAGGCCCAAGATGCACCCCTGGAGCACCCCTGGAGCATGCATATCAGAACTTGCCACTCTTGCTTCTCCTCGTACCTTCCTTGCTGCTGTTCTTCTGCAAGGTGGTTCTTAAGAGGGCTAGGGATGTGGTGGCGCACGCCTTTAATCCCAGCACTTGGGAGGCAGAGGCAGGCGGATTTCTGAGTTCAAGGCCAGCCTGGTCTACAGAGTGAGTTCCAGGACAGCCAGGGCTACACAGAGAAACCCTGTCTCAAAAAAAAAAAAAAAAAAAAAAAAAAAAAAAAAAAAAAAAAGAAAAAAAAAAAAAAAAAGAGGGCTAGGGATGGAGCTTTGGGGGTTGGTCCTCCCAAGAGAGGTGGGGAGGACCAAAGACGGGCTACCAGCTCCCATCCTCGCTTTACCTCTGCTCTTTGGGCTAAACCACAGACTCCAGGACATCAGCAAAGCCAGAGTCTCAATTTCCCCATTCATAAAACCGACCGTAGACAAGATAATACCCAAGAATGAAATATCCCCGGAACCTTGTGTCAGTCAACCGTCAGGCTCTATCCCCATCCCCCACCCCACCCTAAGTCTCTGTCCACGCATCCCACCAATGCTGGGGCTCCCAGGATTGCTCAGAGAATCCACATTTTACCCTAGACACATATTGACTTCAGGGATGGAGAGAGAAGGGGACAGGGCAGGGGATGTGTTAAGAGCTGTAGGAGGGACCCTGGGTTAGCGCCCCTTCCTGGAAGCCAGGCCAGGGTAGGTAAACCTAAGTCTTCCTGTTTCCCTGCCTGAGGCTGGAGCTTTGGCCAGGGCCCAAGCTCAGTACTGGATCAGATTGGGGTTCGAATGGGAGCCCGGAATGGAAGAAACACACACACACACACACACACACACACACACAGCCAGGTTGTGACCTAGCCCTGAGAAACCGTACTCCAAATCTGTTTCGGGGAAGTCTCCTCGTGAGTGTCAAAAGCCCATGAGGAAAAGCGTTGACAGCTAGAAAGTCGGGCCACTGTGTGCTGGGAGTCCAAGAGGGGAGAGAGGGAAGGAAGCAAGAAACAAATCAGCCCTGGCCTCCCACTGTCTGGGGTTCAGGCCCCTTCTCAGGCTTAGCAAGCTTCTGGATGCACAATCTCACCCACACAGCCCCCCTTTCCTCATAAGGATGAGAAGAACTGCCAGAGAGGAGGCATGGACTTTGCCACCAGGGGGCTAGCAGGAGCCCAGCCGCCCCTACGCCACGCCTGCCCACGAATGCACAAAGAGGCCAGTGGAAACCCTACTGGTTGCAGAATGAAGGCTGCCTACCCCAGCCATCTGTGGGAAGGACGTAAGTCTGAGTGCCCAGCCTCACCCACCTAGAACACGACGCCCAGGCCTGGGGGACAGGGAAGCACCTTAACTGCCTGCCCACATATGTCTCTCAAAGGCAGCTCTGTAAACAGCCCAGCTGTGAACACTGCCACCTTGATAATGACACAGGTTGTTGACAGTCACCAAAGCCCCGTTTTATAGAGGAGGAAATGGGACACACCTGAGCCAAGCCTAGCAGGTCTGGCCACTGTCACCTGATATTCCCCCCAAATTCCCTGGCCCCTCCTCAACATCTCAAACCCTTTGCTCAGTCCCAAACATTGCCATTAGCTTCCCACTCCTACGGGCAAAAACCTGCACTCAGGGTGTGGTGGGGCTGGGCAGGGGCACGGCGGAGGTGCTGTGGTGGAAGCCCCTGGTTTGGAGAAGCTGGAGTTCCAGGAACTGTTTTATGGTAAAGCTGAAGATGTCAGCCTCAGGGGAGAGTGAGGGAGGTAGGCAGGGGCTACATAGAGGGGCATGCTGCCCCCACAATCTGTGACTACCTCTCTGTTGGCGACCATCAGCAGGGCCATGGAGGGAGGGTGGGTCATTCACTTAAACATGGAGGGAGGGTGGGTCATTCACTTAAACAAAGCTAGAGTTTGCATTCAGTCTGCTTTGACTTCCAGGTGGTGGGCACATTTGCATGTTACCAGGGTAGCTGAGAGGTCCACAGCTGTCCAGTAGCCCGAGACATGCATTCACATGTGTCTAGTCAGGGGTGTCCCTCTGAACTTCCAGCAGTGGCAGCTGGGGCCCAGGGCAGGCTCACAGTAGAAAGGCCTCTGCTTTCAGATTGGGATCTCTGTGCCTTTCATGGGCTCACATGCACCCCACCTTCCGTGTTCTCAGGCCTCACCCCATCCTGGAACTTCACAAGGCAAGCGCTAAGCTAGGATGACTGTCACAAGACCTTCAGACCTTGTGGAGCAACACCCGAGGCAGTGGCGGGCCTGCCCACTCCATCCCCCAACGCTTCTGGAGATAAGTCTGAGACTAGGAAGAGAGCCAGCTCAGAAGGGCGAAGGGCCGAGCCACCCAGTCCAGGGCCAGAGCTCTTCCCCACATAGGCCAGCTATGCCCAGGAGAATGTTCACATTTTTTCTCTCCCAAAACAAGCTTCTTGGAATCATCTATGCAAGACTTCTCTGCCTGCCTCAGTTAACTGCTTCTCCCTGTGCCCAGGCCTTCTCCCATGCTGGACATTTCATAGGCTGCCCTGCTCCCTCCCCCTGCCCCCAGGCAAACACACCGGCAATGAGGCAGTCCTGTTGTTACCTCTGCATCTCCCCAGCACCTGGAGGGAGCTTGGTACACAACAAACAAACGTTAGGACAAGAAATGACTTAAGGAAGGAAAAGAAAATGAGAAAATGAACTGCTCAAAACTCCCAGCAAGGTGGAGTGCGACGGCGTGTGGCCATGAATCCCGGCACACGAGAGGCAGGGACAAGATGACAGGAAGCTCAAGGCCAGTCAGAGCTGCACAGTGGGTCCAGAGCCAGTGTGGGCTACTGAGGAATGCCATGCCTCAGAAAATCAAAGTAAAATGGCATGAGCCACCCTGCACAGACACTTAGAAAGGTGCAGAGGGACAGCAGCAGGTGGACCCAGGCCAGCTCCTGCATCTGGAGAAACTGAAACACAAAAAAATATACTAGCCTATCAATCCCAAAAGACTCAGAAGCCAGCAGAAATGGCCACCACGCCCTCAACCATCCAAGAATAGACCAGCTACCCCGATCCTATTGAGTAAAAGGACAAAACCCTGCACATCAGGGACAGTGTGACCCAATGCGGGCAGTCTGCAACTCCAGTCCCACCTTAGGAACTCCCAGTAAAACTCAGCTCTTGTCTGAGGCAACATCCATGGCCACCCAGGCTTCTATACACCAAACCAGATCAGTGGAGCAAATCTGGGGACCCCTCCCTAGGCCACGAGGCCCAACCTTGCAATTCCGGGTCCCGCTATTAAAATAGCTATTTGGTCCCTTTGGCACCAATGTCCCTCACAACTCAGGCTCTCTCCAAGCAAAAGCTACTACGTATACCAGACAGGGGCAGGGCTCGGGCACTGGGAGTTCTGTGGCAGCCCACGGCCTGCAGTGCAAACCGGGAGGTACTGCTCCAGGCCTTCTTAGTTCGTGCCATCTGGGGTCCAAACAGCTCCTTGCTAGCACTTGCCCAACCCAGCCTGCCTGGCCCTGGCACACATTAGTTGGAGCCACAAAGACCTGACACCCCTATCCTTCAACATCAACAGGGAGCAGAACAGGAGGAAGATGCCCAGCCCAGCTCTGCCCCTCCAGCCTCCCTTGCTGGCTGCCCCTCCAGCCCCCTCTGACCTGCTGAATGGCGAGAGGGGCAGGTGCTGCGGGGCTGAGCCCAAGGGGACAGGGTGTAGAAAGGGTTCAGCCACTTCTCCGAAGAGGACACGTTCCCAAACTTGTCTAGAAGAGATCCTGGGCTGGTTGCCTCCCACCAGTTCCTCCCCTCCGCAGCCCCTCCCCTCACTGTCCCTCCTCCCAAGTCTTCAGCCAGGCTAAGAGCCCTGCCAACCCCCCCTCCAGCACACACACACACACACACACACACACACACACACACACACCCTACCAGAGGGAGTGGGCGGTTCCCCTCACAGGCTCCATTCCATCTCTGGGAGCCAAGGACCCCACCCCAGCTCCCCAACCCCCACGAGCCCAGGCAGCTGACCTGAAGAGGAAACGCCTGCTGTCTGACTCACAACCACTACCCCAGCCAGTTACTGTGTAAGCAGCCGCCTGTTGTGTGGATACACAGATATGAAGCAGGTTCTCCCATTTGCAAGCCTCAGGTCTCAGTTTCCCCTGTGGTGGCTGGGGGTTCTAGAAAGGGAAAGGTGGTTCACACCTGGGAGATAGAGACAGGCAGATCTCAGTGAGTTTGAGAGTGCCCTGGTCTACATCGCAAGTAGAACAGGCAGGGCTACACAGTGAGATCCTGTCAAAAAAAAAAAGAAAAGAAAAAGAAAAAAAAAAAAAGAAAAAAGAAAAAAACGGGCTGGAGAGATGGCTCAGAGGTTAAGAGCACTGACTACTCTTCCAAAGGTTCTGAGTTCAATTCCCAGCATCCACATGGTGGCTCACAACCATCTGTAATGGGATCCAGTGCCCTCTTCTGATGTGTCTAAAGACAGTGGCAGTGTACTCACATACATAAAATAAATTTAAATACAT
This sequence comes from Arvicanthis niloticus, assembly GCF_011762505.2. Lineage (NCBI taxonomy): Eukaryota > Metazoa > Chordata > Mammalia > Rodentia > Muridae > Arvicanthis > Arvicanthis niloticus. The sequence continues at coordinate 6,083,136 of NC_133430.1, read as the reverse complement.
ATATATATATATATATATATATATATATATATATATATATATGAGAGACACTCTTCCCCCAACCCCCAATTAAACCAATACAACACCTTCCTAGACCTCTGGGAAATTGCATCTCCTCAACCTGTAGCTGGGTAAGGGGTACTGCATAAAATAGGTGTATCTGGACCTCAAAACTGACATTTGTACCTTATGTCTACCCTTATTATTTAGAGATTAGTGATGGCTGAGAAACCTGCATCCTTGGGCTTCAGCTCCCAAGTCTCCCATTGCTCGGATCCGTTCCCTCTCACCTCATACTGGCTCTACTCTCAGTCCCTGCTTGCTCTAGGTGGCCAGCAGGCCGAGGCAGGAGCCACGGGGTGTACTCGATGTTGCTCTGCTGGGATCCCAGGGCAGGCTGCAGCCAGTCTCACACAGCTAAGCTAAGGGGTCTAGGACAGGGAGTGGTCAAGAGGGTCAGTCCTGCGAAACACACCAGACCCCAGATCAGCATAACAGCCCAGAAATGAGAACCACTGGAAGTGGTAAGCGAGGCCCTCAACTGAGGTCAAGAAGTCAAGAGCAGCCTGAGATAGCCCAGGGATGGGAGAAGGCAGGGGTCACTGGTGGGCACATGGGCAAAGAGACTTCAGGGATAGCCTCAGTCTGGACAGGCTTCCTTCCCCCAACCTTGGCCTGAAAACCTAACGGTCGTGGATGTAGAAAACAACTCTATTTATGTGGCCAAGGGAGCTGGCTAGGTCCTCTCCCCGCCTCCTACTCCAGGGCCCCACTCCCAGGCAGCTCTCACCTGGGAACTCTGTTTACTGCCTGACACCAAGCCAAACTGTCAGCTCTAGGTGGAGCAAGGCTGGCTGAATCAGCAGAGAGCTGCAAGTTGGGGCGCAGAGCTGGCATGAGGCGGGAGATGCTGTCCCGGAGAAGCTCTCCCGCTGCCACTGGGTTCTCCTGAGCCTGGCCGTCCACCTAGTCAGTACCCTCTGCCCGGGAGGCCCACAGTGTCTTCTCACTCCCTTCTTCTTCTGTCCCTTGCCCCACCCACCTGAGAATCTGTGATCACCACCACAGCAATAGCCTTACTCTAGGTCCCACCTCACTGTAGCCAGAGGGAGGGTCCCTGCGAGGGGACCTGCTACTGGGTGGCAGAGTCATCTCTACCTGAGCAGGTCATGATCCCCTAGCACGGATTCTGCTGAAAAAAAAAAAAAGTACTGCCATTCCCATCCCACCCAAAGCTCCTAGCTAAGGGGCACCACACCGCTGCACAGATGGCTCGGAGATGACAGGGTTTGGGGCAGGTGATGGTAGGAAGAGTCGGAATTGTGACTTTAGGGGACCCTTGTCCATATCCAACCCAGAGGGGTTCATGCGACTCTCAGCAGGCTTTGCCTACCTCAGATCCTAAGGATGCCCACACACCCTGATCAATCCTTGACTCCACGTCACAGACCTCAATGGTCAGGTTGAGTCTGTGGAGAGCAGTGGACATCTGCTGAGTCACAGACCCAGGTGTCCGGATGTCTCAAGTCACGCCTACTGCACAGGCAAGCCTGCTAGAAGCTGCCAGGACCCCAGCCCAGCTCTTTGACAACGTGGGAACTTGGCAGTGACGAGACCGGGTGGGGCTGGGGGCAGCTGCTAGTGACTCAGCCGAGGGCATTCCCAGGGGATGCGTCACAGCACGGTCTGGGTGCTGCGGCTGCCGGCCCACCCTCTAGCAAGACCTGCCAATAAAGGAGCCACCCAGTAGTGGGCTGCCGGCCAGGCATCTGTGATAGGCTACCCTTCTTCCTCCCACAGAGGGTCCAGCTCTCAGGAAACAAGGGCTGCTGGGGGATCCAAGAAGGCATGGGAGGGACAAGGCAACTGGAGCGCAGTGCCTGCTGGCTGCCTTCTGCTCTGACCTCTGCTTTGCAGCAAGCAGGGGCCCAGACTCCACTGGGAGGGGCTGAGTCACCTGCACTTGCAAATCCTGGTGCTGGGCAGCCCCTAAGGAGCAAGTGACAACCTGAGGAGGCTCAGGTCCAGCTGTTTGAGCCCTTGCTGCCTGCACTGTACTGAGGCAGGAAACTGACCCGAGGTCCCTTTCCAGACTGCCTCACAACACCCGGCCACTCTGCCCGCCATTGGGATAAAAGGACTAAGTCCACAGCCAGGATCCTCGCAGAGGGGCCTCAGCTCTGTCCTCTATCCTCACGTGTACATGTTGGGGCCAGGTGTGTACTGCAGCGTGCTGGCCAGGGACGAGCTCGCAGCCAGAGGCAGGAGTGGCTGGGGGTGTTTCTGCCATGTGTGGGGTGTGGGGAGTGGGGAACACAGCCTCCTGCCCCAGGCCTCCTGGGCCCAGATCCAATTTTCCGTCTGAGAAAGTGCTTCTGACTATTAAATATTTATCCTAGCAAGGCAGGCCTTGGCTCTCTTGGCCTGTGACTTCCAAAAAAAGAAAAATAAAGGGAAACCCAGAGGCAGAGGCAGAGGACAGGAAGACAGGGCCCCTAGAGAAATGCCCTTCATAGGATAGCAGCTTCCCTGAGAGTGGGGTCCAAAATCGGGAGTTCAATGTTTCCACCTAGGACTCTGGTCCAAACTAAGCCTCTCTGAGCTCTCAGATACACCTTTCCCACTGTTCAACTCCAGTTCCCTGGCCCCTGGCCCCTACCCAGATTCAGCCTGGTGAGCAGAGGTACTGTTGCCTGTGCTCTCTCTCCTCATGGACTCTGAGCCCTCGGTGACTCCTCCATGTATCCTCTGTCTGTCTGCTCTCCCCCCGAAGTTTTGGGACCTCTCAGGTATAGTGGTACCAGCTCTCAGATACGGATAGATAAACAGACAGGCAGAGATGAGTGGGCATCTCTCACACCATCCCTGAGTGCAGGATCTGCCTCCTCCTGGGCAGGGATCAAGGCTGTCGAGATCGTGGCGTTTTGCTCCTGGGTGGCAGTGATGCCCAGGTAGATATGAGTCTCACTGTCTCTGCCACGGCTCGAGCCCCTCCTCCCCAGCCAAGCCAACCCAAGCTGCACCTGAAACACAAACATCTTCAGTAAAAGGTGTGGAGGAGGTCACAGAAGGAAGGGCACAGAGCACAGGAGTAAAATGCTCCCAGCAGGGTCAACAACTAGTTTAGCCCAGGACAGAAGATGGTTTCTAGGCAGAAAGGAGAGTAAAGGCTTTCCCACTACAGGCCCAGCCCAGATGGAGGTGGGCACGGCTGCCAGGGCCCAGGAGGTTGGGAAGCTAGAGGATCTGCCCCTCAATCTTCCTGTCTACTCTCAAGCCCAAACAGTCTCTTTCTTGGCTGATAAAAGCAGACGCAGCCTGTGGCTTGGGGGGAGCAGGATGAAGCCCAGTCCTGTCATGGAAGCCATCCAAATAACGAGCCTTACTGGGCAGTCGAGATGTACACCTTTAATCCCAGCTCTACGATCCCAGCAGAGTCAGGGGAATCTGAGTTCAAGGCCAGCCTGGTCTACAGAACAAGTTCCAGAACAGCCAAGGCTATGCAGGGAAACCCTGTCTTGAAAATAGACAGAGAGAGAGAGGGAGGGAGAGGGAGAGCGAGCGAGCGAGCGAGAGAGATAGAGGGTGAGAGAGCGAGAAAGCAAGAAAGATAGTGAGAGAGCGAGAGAGAGAGAGAAAGTGCACGCGCAAGAGAGGAAGACTGGGGAGAGAGAGAGACTGAGCGAGACAGAGTCCCCTACGTCTTTACTCTGTCTCCATTCTAGGAGAAAGTGATTATCTCGGGTGCCCTCCACTGCTTCCTCTTCAGTGCCTGTCCCACCATGGATCTATCCAGGCTGAGCTGGGGCCACCAGAGCCCAGCCCCTTTTGTGTCCTGCCTGGTAGTGCAGGACAGAGTTAGTACCTTTCAGAACCACCTATCATCTCTCAAGGAATATGCCTGTGTCTTGGCTGGGCGCCCAGAGAGTCCCACTATGCTCAGCATCCCTGCTCCCTGCTTCAGTGCCCCAGCTTCAGAAAAGGAACAGAGATTCCCACCAGTGTGGGCAACCCTGCCCAGGAAATGACAGAGCAGAACTAGCATGTGTCCTCTCTGAGGTACAGTACTCTCTCCCTCTCTTCCTCTCCCTCTCCTCCTCCTCCTCCTCCTCCTCCTCCTCCTCCTCCTCCTCCTCCTCCTCCTCCTCCTCCTCTTCTTCTTCTTCTTCTTCTTCTTCTTCTTCTTCTTCTTCTTCTTCTTCTCTCTCTCTCTCTCTCTCTCTCTCTCTCTCTCTCTCTCTCCTTTCTTTTTCTCTCTTCCTCCCCCCTCTCTCTGTCTCTCAACATGGATGCCCAGGCACTCCTGAGCACAAATGTCAGATCTGGACCTACACCCCAACCCCAAGGCTGAACCCCTAAACAGTTGCCCTGACCCTATACTCTTTGGGGAAAGGACCTAGTCACACCCTGGCCCCCAAGCCCAAAGAAAGAACATCCAGATGCCCCCTCATGATGTCACAGCACCTAGGGACTCCCCAGATCCAGCAGTAATTTCTTGAAGTGTGTTGGCAGTTAGTGCCTAGGCTGTGCCAGGTTCATGCAGGTGCAGCACAGGGGTCACAGCTTTGAAACCATGATTCCCTGTCACTCTGTCTGGGGTTCAGCTCTGCCTCTGGGAAGAAACCCACATGCCCTGAGAGGTATGGCACCCAGCATCTCTGGGGGCAAACATGTCAATCAGAATCAGTGTGAGGTCCATCTCACTGTGGGTAAAGGTACTTGGGCACTCCTGGGTTGGGTGTATACAGCACTACAGCACCCACCCCACCCTCATCCAATCTTGTGTAGGTGCGTTCCCAGGATGGCCACCAGGGGGCAACCTCTGCGCAAAAAGACTGAGACAGGGCTCTCCCTGGGCTGTAGGAGGTGGAGAGCTGCCAGGGGTGGGCACCAGAGACTGACAGAGGAGGGCAACTCTGACCTGTTGTGAGTGGGCTACATCTGGAAAAGGCCTGATCCCAATCCTCCTCCTCAGTCCTTGGGAAGAGTGAATATTCCTGGGCCCCCTGTACAGGATTGAGGATAGCTTAGGCAGAACTCTCCAATCCCTTATCCTAAAAGCATCCTACCAGAGCTGCACTAGAGGCCACTGTTACTCTCTAAGGGCAGGTGGACACAAGGAGAAACTGTTCCAGACCCATCAGGGAGCCACCAGTTAAAAAAACGGGAAGAAACATCCTTGACTGGGCTAGGTCCAGCCTCAGGGGGCAGGATGCGGGCTGTGGGTAAAACGGTCCCTAACCTGAACCTGAGATTAAGGAAGCCACTCAGGAAAACTGGAGACAGAGCAGCCTTGGGTTTTCTCCCTCTGGGAAGACCAATCTGTGGGTCAGGACCAGTATGGGCATTGAGAGAGAGGGGAGGGCATCATTTCTATCACTGTTGGGGGGGGGTGGTCAGGGCCCTTGGGCTCCCATCTGTGTGTGGGAGAGTCCCATCAGGAGGACCCCTGGAATAGCAAAAGGTTCTGGAAGAGTCCCAGACCTCAGTCCACACAGGACAAATGGGCCTCAGGGAGGATTATGGTGACCCCACTCTGGGTACAGAGGATGGCAGGCAGGGCCACCCTCCGCATAGCACTCTGCACCTTGAACAGCCTCATAGTCAAAACTGTTATCAACTGTCTTCTCCAAAGAGAAGAGTCCAGCCTGTACTACTGCAGAGGGATCCAGCCTCTACCAGTGCAGAGGGGTCCAGTCTGGACCAGTGCAGCTCCTCTGTCCCAATCCCCTGGCCAGGTGCCCTGGGTGTGGCCAGGCTGCTGCATTAATGACCCAGAGTCTGAAGGGCAGTTTCTTGCTACTCCACCCCACCCTCGAAGTCACCAGAGGTAGGCCCAGGCTAGGACAAGAACCATCGGGTAAAAAGCACCAGGTACCCACTCTGCCACAGATGCTCAGCGAGAGAGGCACTGACCATCCTAGGGTGAGGGTGAGGGTCAATTTCCCTTGACTAGTGAACAGGACCCTACTCAGATCCCTTAGAAAGCCCAGACCTCAAAACCACCCCTGCCCCAGCCACACCTAGTTTGTCACCCACATACATAGTAGCCACACGATGGATCCAGCACAGCGCATAGCCTGTTAGCCCCGACCTAAGTCCTGGTCTAGTCAAGGATGGTCCCCTAAAAAGCAGGTCAGAAGCTAGAGCTAGCAGCAGGTCTCCTAGCCCAGGACTGACTCCTGCTCGCCTTGGGCCTGTTCCATCCAGTATGAAGCACACCTGCCTCCGAAGCTGCCTTACTAGGCAAGGGAGCGTCCCAAAGGGTTACTGGAGGATCGCGATGAAAAGGGAAGAGACAGTGACAACGAGAGAGTTCGGCGTGCAGGGAGCCACACAGAGTAATGGAAACCCGAGGAACAAAGTGCGCTAAAGAGATGGGGGGGGGGGGGGTAAAAGCATGAGGTAGGCACAAGTGCAAGCGAGATGCAGAGACCCACAGATCCAGCAAAGGTCCGAAAGCACGCGAGACCCGCCCGCCCGCCCGCCCGCCCGCCCGCCCGCCCGCCAGCCCCTATCCGTCTCTCCTGCCCTTCCTGACGCGCGCAGCCTGTCCCGCACTGCGCGCCCCCGTCACGCCCGCAGAGCCCACCCGCCCGAGGGAAGCGGGCTGCAGGCGGGGATGAGGCGCACCACTGCCGGGGGCTCCGGGCCAGGTGGGCAGCACCACGTGGAAGCAGTCGCACATCTTGGCGGCTTGTGGTGCGGGCCAGCGGTGGCCCTGCGCATCCAGTCGGGATCCCGGAGCTGATGCGCCAGGAGAAGGGCGGTGCCCACGGCCTCGCTGCCCGGTGCTGCCGCGGGCAGCCGGGCTGTGACTGCAGCTAACTCTTGGGGTACCTCCAGACCTTGGCTCCGGCCCCGCCCCGGCCCGCCCAGCCGGTGCTGACCACTCCGAAAGGGCGACGCGAGCGGTGCCGCCGGTCTCATTCAGCCCATTGGTGGCTGCAGCCGCGACCCCGCCCCATGACGGCCCCGCCCTGTCGGACCCAGGCCCTGGTGGTCCGCCCCACCCCTAGCCCTCCTCCCCGCCCTCCTCCAGATTACATTTCTAGAGCAGCGATCCAGGGGCCACCGGATCCCTGGACCCGAAATCCAGGGCTACTTTATATCCCGCTTGGGGAAGTAGTAACAGGGGAGCCCGGGAGTCCAGGGAAATGATTGCTCGCAACCTGAATTCCTGAGGAAAAGATGGGGTTCAGGGGCAAAAGAGAAAAGAGGGGCAGCAGATGCTAGAAGTCGCTAGTTTGGAGAGGGTAGCCCTGGGCAGATCCTCTGGAGGCCATCGAGGAGGGCAGGACCAGAGCTGGAGCCATCCTGCAGCCCCAAGTCAAGATTTATCCTTTTAATGGTTTTGTAGGAAGCCTGGCGGCTGGGGACGTGGCCATAGCCCCTGGGCTGCAAGACAGCAAAGGTACAAATGAGACCCTCTTCAGGGCTGTTCTAGAAGTCTGCCTAGGGAGGGTCCCTGAAAGGTTCCTGGAAGCTTAGGGTAAGCTGTGAGCAGGATCTGTCACTGGAGACGTGACATGGGTTCTCAGGATGAGGAAGACAGCAGGGGCTGGAAAAAGCCTGCTTGGACTAGGACTAAGGGGCAGGGGGTGGGGGCGTGGCTCTGTCAAGGGTCCAGGTCGAAGCCTGGGGGAGGTGTTCTGTAAATCAAGAGCAGCTGAATTAGGGCAGTGGGGTTGGGTGAGACTTCAATGGTCCTGGAACATCTGGTTGCTAACTAAGAGGACTGGGTAAGACCTTGACAGGGGAGGGCAGGGTCTCACTGGCCTCTACCTGGGTGCCATCCATGCCAGGGAACATATCTGGGGGAGGAAAAGGTCCAAGAGCTGTTTCCACAGAAGCTGAGTCCAGCCTGGTGCAGAACTGAGCGGGAAACATGTTCCTGACACTGTGCTGGCCATGCCGGGTGGACAGAGGGGTATGCACACCACTTTTTCCTAGGGAGGGAAGATAGAGCGGGGGGGGGGGGGGGAACGGGGCAGGGGCAGGAGAGGCTAGCCTGTGGAAGAAGGGCCGCACAGACACAAGATCAAAATCACACAGTCACACCAGCACACACAGCTCGGGCCAGGTTGGCTTTGTCCTGGTATACACACACACACACACACACCTGCATATGCAGATAATAAGTGTAAAAGACCACAGATGCACGTGCACATGCACACGGTGTGCACAGTCTTAGGTACAAGCGGGAACTGCCCACAGAAGTCAGGGCCCAGGTGAGCCAGTGAGCCTCAGCATGACTCAGTCGCTCACGGCAGTTCCCGCTAGCCGGGCTGCAGTGCTGGGCACACTGCCAGTCACATGCAGGTCAGACAGACACGAGTCACTGCCGGGAAGGAGCCCTGGCAGCCTTCTCCTGCTACCGAATGGGCCAAGCCCTCCCTTGGTGGGACACACGTCTCCTCCCCCTGGAGAAATGCGCTGGATGAAGAACACTGCCTTGTCCCTGGGTGTTTGGGTCTCTGTGTTCCAGGGTACATCCCTGTGTCTGCTGGGTAGGCTGGAAGATCCAGTGTGACTGAATCTGGCTTCAGAGTCTGAGAGGAGCAAAGGCTTTGGGAAAAGGTGCAGTTTTGTATCACCAAAGACCTTTGGGTGCAAACCCAGCTGTGTCTCTTACCTCTGGGCAATGGAGTTCAAGTAAAGTGGTCTTGGGGTCCCAGACTCTGTGACATATTTGGATTGTCTAGCATGATCTGCCTGGCAATATGGTGGCTCCCGTTAGCTTTGTGGGGAAGTGGGTGTGATTCAAGCTATGCAGGGGCAAACAGGACAGGCCTGATGCTGTCATGTCAGGAGCATGGTACTAGGTAAGGGGTACCTGGGTGTGCCTGCAGCTTCCCACTTGACACTGTCAGTACAGGGGGGGCAGCATTAGCAGAGTTGTGCTTGGTAATGAGGCCCCCTTGAGACACCAGAGGCCCTCTTGAGCTTCCTCCACTGGGCCTGTATACCCTTGACCCAGTGAGAAGGTACCAGAAGTGTCTGCATCGGCCCAGACAGGGCTTGAGAAAAGGGCAAGGCAGCTAACTACCAAACGCACCTGCAGCCCCGAGAGTCGTTTCAGAGTTGGCTTAGGCCCCAGACCCAGGATGCAGGGTAGGGACCCAAGGGCTCTCCCTTCTCTTACCTACTCCCAGGCTCAGGGCTGGTCGGTAGATCCATCTCTGCTGGGGTCTAGCACTGGAGCTTGACTGTCAAGGCAAGGGGGCACCTAACATGGGGATTCCAGCTTAGACTAGAGGCCAGACTACAGACAGTGTGAGGACGGACACTTTGGAGTATCTGCCTGAAGAGCTTTCCACCTCATGGAAGAGCCATAGAAGAAAAACAAGACTGTACACACACCATGGGCCACCTCGGATTTGTCCCAGTATACACAGACAGGCACACACAGAGTGCATGCTCTCAGGTTTGTGTTCACAGGTGTGTACAACACAATATGGGAGGCCACGTGCTCACTCCTGAGTCGTGTTCCCGGGGCCTCACAGGCTGTGCTTCACTCGCTGTGACTTCAGACGATCTTGTCCCAGAGGCCAGGCTGCATCTACCTGGGCGGACCAGCTACAAGTCAGCCTTAGCTCTCCAGGGCCCAGTTAGACTCGTCCTATTCAGAAGCCTAAACGTAGTCCTGGGGGGTCACAGGGGACAGGAACAGGGGAGGAAAGTGTGTGTGGTGGGAACCCCCCCCCCATGTTCCATCTGCTGTCCCCTCCCCCACTCTAAAGCCTGGCCATCTTCTGCTGCAGAGCAATGTGCTGCCAGGAGTTCCCGGTACCCCAGTCCATCCCCCACGTTCTCCTCTGGAGACAGGTGCCCTGCTGGGGAAGGCTCCTGTAGCAAAGGCTAGCTCAGGAATTGATACCCCCTGCCCAGCATGTGGGGAAACGACCCAATTCACAGCCATAGCCGGCACACAAAGACTTCTCACCCCCTTCTAAACATCAACTCGGGTGCTGTGCAGCCCATGTTCTCCTGCCACGACCACCCAAGCTAGGTCCCAAGGGCTGGAGGTACCGAAGGGGTCAGGCCTGATACGGTCATGGCTACCTCACTCTCTGACCCTCCCACTGCCTCTCCCGGAAAGCTGGCCGCGATGCCCAGAGCATCAATGATTGATGCATCCTGCAGCAGCTGCAGCGACACGGCAAAAATAGTTTTGCTATCATCATGGCCCTGCCCAGCCCTAGCCTACAGGCATGCAGAAGGTGGTGGCATCTGTGACCACTCTTCCCATAAGCCCACCCTGCCTACTTCCGTCCTCTCCTTAGCTGCAGGTTCCAAGCCTGCAGGTCCATGGGCTGAGGGCTGTCATAAGTCGGTGGGAGGCCTTTGCCCAGAGTCCCTGACCACAAGGGCCCTGCTTCTAATTGCTTCGGCTCAGCATGGCCCCCAGCTCCTCCCCATTCCTGTGTCCCTGTAGCTCAGAACACAGCATGGATTAGGGAAGGAGGAGTTAGTGGGACATATTGGAGTATCCTGCTGCCCCTAAAGCAGTTGACTAAGCCTACCAGCCTGGGACTTGGGGCAGCTCTGGACTGGCCCTACTGTCCAGAAGCCACAGTCACAGAGGCAGGGATGTGACCCCTCCCACCTCACTGGAAGATCCCAGTGATTTCTGGGACAGCGTGTTCAACCAGCCCTTACTGTCAGGTGACCTGGGAGGCACCAAGTTGACTCTAGACTTTGGGCAAAGCAGCACCACCCTGGGGCAGAAGAACTAGGGAGAGAGGGAGGTACGAGTGAGGGATTGGGCGGCAGTCAGGGCTCTTTCCCCTGGCACACTGGCTCTGCCCCTTCATGGCCACTCAGGACTCGGCCCACCTGCTCCCAGCTTGCATTAGGGCCCTTCGACCCTCTAGCCCGCATGCTCTGATGGATCTAAGTAGAACCACTGCCTCCTTTGCCCACCTACCTGGGTTGTCTGATCTCCTTCACTCAGCACTAGGCACCCATGTTAGAGCTGCCTCTGCCCATTCCTCAGGGCGGTGCCTCTTCAGTGGGGTCCCCAGGGGTCACCCAGGTCTATCGGTTTGTCATGTTTGCTACAAAAAAATATATCACTAATGGACCAAGCTAAAATGACATGCACTCACTCTGCTTATCTGGGGTGCTGGCATGGTTGCTGCTCTGGGCCTTGGGATGCTGCTCCCCTGTTCTCCAACACAGGTTTTCACACACCTCTCTCCACCTGTCTCTCTTTTCCTCCCTCCGTCTAGACAGGGCCTCACCATTTAGCCCAGGCTAGTCTCAGACTCGCTGTGTAGCTTAGGCTGGCTTCTAACTCTTGATCCTCCTGCCTCAGCTTTCTCAGTGCTGGTGTGCCAGGCCTGTGCCACCACACCCAGCTTTCTTGCCTCTTTAGTTACATACAGAACACCCATCCATTTTTTTTAAGGTTCCATATTCATGGCTTCTGGAGATTATAATGTAGACATCTTTGGGGACCATCATTCAGCTCACCAGTCACACAGATCACCCCAACAGGAACCTGTGACTCAAGAACCAGATCCTTTTGTGCTCTGAAGTCTTCCTTCAGAGCTGAAACCCAGACAAACATGGGGAGATACTAAGGGTGGGAAGACCCGCTGCAACCCCACTCCTTTCCCACTGCGTCCCACTGTGAGGCCAGGCCTCAGTCTTCCTGTCCTTCCAGCTCCCAAGAAAATCAGCAAGGGGAGTAGGTGAGAGAAACTGGAGCATCGAGAATGGACAGAGAGCAGGACCTGCTGGGTCATAGTGGGGCAAACAGAAGCCAGTGTCTGCAAACACAGACGGCGTCTGCGCCATCCGACTGGGCCGCTGTGAAACCAGGGAATAGCTGCGCCAAGCCATAGTCCTGAGCTCTCTGCCTGCAGGGCTCAGAGAACAGTGCCAGGCTCGCCTGCCCAGGGGAATGGGGGAGGCTGCGGTCCAAGACGCAGCGAATGATCTCATCTTGTCACTTTTAAATCAAATTTTCCAGTAGTTCTTCTGAGGAGGCAGGAAATGAGGGACTGAGTAATTCATACGAAGGGCAGAGCAGGGCCTAGGGAAGTCCGGGGGGGAGGTGTGAGTACAGATGAAGGGGCTGAAGTTGGGTTCAGATGCAGGCCTGACCCACCTCTTTCTCAGGGGAGGTTGTTAAACGGCTGTTAGTCTGGAGTGACTCGGGTAGAGATATGACGGCTGAAGGCTGACTTTATGAAGCTCAGAATGGGGACAGATGGGAAAGGACCAAGGATTGCTATGGCTAGGGGCTGGGAGAGGGGCCAGGTTAGTTCGTCAGTGCCCTACAGGAGCCTGTGAGACTCTGCCTGTCCATGACCAAGACTGACCCTGCTCTGCCTTGGGATCGGCTGGTGACCAGGCCCCAGATTGTGAGCACATGAAGCAGGACGGTGACTCTCCTACTTTGCAGGTCGTAGACGCTCATTCTTCCACAAGGGAATGTGGAACTGGACTAAATCAGCTAGACAGACTTTTTCCCATAGCTTCCAGTCTTGAGAAAGTATCCAATAGGAACGCAAGGAACCAGGGCCGGAAGGTGTGGGATGAGGGGCCAGCACCGTGGCTGTGGACTTACTCCCGGGCCAGGTATGCGACTACAAGGGACACATCGGACACACAGGCACTGGGCGCCATAATAAAAAGAGAACAGCTCCCACCGACATTTGTAGGGCGGGGAAGACAGAAAGGTCGGTCACGATAGCAGGCTGCGTCCCACTGCAGTGCAGCCAGCATCCCCACCTCTGCAAGTGGCGGTCAGGAGAGGACGGGTATGGGCGGGGCGCTGTTGGCCACGCCACACGGTGGCGTGCTGACGTCACTTGAAGCACGCCGGAAGCCTGCGGGCGCGCATCGTTGCCGGGCAACGCGCGGCGCTGGCTGCCGGCTAAGCTGGTCGTAGGTATCTCCGCGCCAGGCGCCGGGAGGCGCATCGCGGCGGCGAAGGTGGGTACGCGCCTTGCGGGCCTCTGGGAGCCCAGGACCCCCTCTGTCTGTGCCTCGGACTTGGCCCCGGAGCCTGCGAGACTCCCGTCTGGGACGCGATCCCCGAGCTCCCTGCCCTCAGCCTCCGGCCTCGCAGCCTGGGTTCTGCAGCTCATCCACCAGGACAGACAGACGTCTGCCCACAGGCCCTCCTTCGCCTCACTTGTTTGGCCCTAGGACACGCCCCCGTGCCGGACTAGTCACCCGCGCGTGCCAGGAGGGGTCGACTCCACAGAGGCACGTGAACACTCCCAGGAAGCCCTGGGCAGCTCCAGCTCAGCAGCTGCATGTTTTCAGAGCAGCTTTCCTTCGGGTCGGCTGGCCTGGCCACACGAAGATGCAAGGCGGGCAGGAGGTGGGGAGAGAGTCAGTGAGTGACCTCGCAGAGGAACCTAGAGAGGGGTCCCTCCACCAGACAGCTGGAGGACAGAGTGGCGATGGTTTGGAACGGAGGAGGATCGGCTACGACGGTCCCGTGATTCTGCCGGACGCGAACGCGAACGCTAACAGCTCCAGGCTGGATGAGGGTCCTCCCACCTGCTCTCTCAACCGTCTACACCCAGGGGAGCTCAGCGGCGGGTGGGGAGAGTTCGAAGGCTTCCGGGAGTCTTCAGCTAAGTCTGAGCAGTTTTCTCAATCTTTTGAACTCCTTCGGAGAGCCGCGGAATGTCAACCCCTGAGAACCCCTTCAGTCCCCAAAGAGGGCGGTTCTTGCCAGGTGCAGCAGGGTGGACCCTGGGTGACAGGAACTGCTGCTGGCCTATCTTCAGAGGTATTTCTGTGGTTGAGTGGGAAGTATTTTGTATAGCCATTAGACTTTGCCCAGGCCTCTGTGCACTGGGGGTACGGGGGTCTGGCTAGCCTTGGAGTCGTCTCTTCTCACCTAGTTTGTCTTTTGCTGTGTGGTTGGCTGTCCTCTTCTTAAGAGGAGAACAAGGAAGCAGGGTACCACCCGCCTTTAATCCCAGCACTCAGGAGGCAGAAGCAGGCGGATCTCCAAGTTCGAGACCAGGTGATCTACAGAGTGAGTTCCAGGACAGCCAGGGCTACATAGAGGAACCCTGTCTCGAAAAACAAACAAAAAAAGGAATAGAGGGCTTGGTCAGGGGACTCACACAGCGTCCCACGCAGCCCTCAGAGCTGACCACACATTTGCCTCCGTAACTGCCTCTGAGCCATTCTCCTCCCACCCCAAACACAGTGGCTCACCCCAAACACAGATGAGGATAAGTAGAAAGAAAGGGGGTGGAGGGGGCGGGGACTGGATAGCCTGCTATTGAGACCTGCAGTGAGAGCCACTGCTCCTGTAACCTTAACATTTGTTCTGAAGCGAGCACTTTCTCCACCTCGGTTGAAGTGTTAGGAAACACCTGTGCATGATGGGAAGTTTACAGAAAACACTGGATGAATGTAGGAAAGTGCACCCCGGCTGAACTGCAGCACTCGGGCACAGGTGACGCTCACCTGAAACCTAAACACCTGCCAGTCCCCCTCTCTGCCACCACCTGATTGAGACTGTCCACCCCACCTGATCCACAGCTGTCCCCGGTGAAAGGTGTTCCCCTTATCATTCATACAGACTTCCCTTGACACGGGAAACAGGGACAGTGTCCGGCACGTGTCCCCGACACAGTTTAGATGTGCCTGTGGTTTTCACTGTGTTTTTACATAGCCTAGAGATTCTGAGGCACGACATCATTGGTCATCAGTGATGGCAACACCAACCAGGGACAAAAAACCATTTATGTTAGAGTGGAGTATTTGAAATAAGGTTACCTAGATGTATGTACATTGCACCTGACGCTGGGATGTTCTTCCTTTCCAGTCCGCTCTCAGCTATGAGAAGGTTTTTAGGCTTGCGTTTCAAGAAGTCCCGGTGGAACAGGCAACTGAAGATGCTTGTTCTTTGGACCATTTCTTAGAAACAAGCAATGAGGAAACCGCATCTGTGCCTAGACTGTGGTAATGAACTTAGATCAGAACTCGTGTTAGCACTGCGACTTCGTTTCCTGTGTGCTGATGTGGCCTCACAAAGCTTTCTGGTTGTTCTTAGAGGGTACAGTGTACCTGTAGCCACCTGTGGGCCACAGCATCCCAGAGGGCCTGGCAGCACAGATGGATACTCCAGTAGTGCCCCTGGTGTGACCTCTCAGGCTGCTGCTAGCAACTTGGCTCGGTGGTCCCTGACACCCTCTGACCCTCAGCCACAATCCTAGGAAGTGCCTCAGGGACAGCTGCTGACCTTCAGGGTTATCTTGTTTGTGCCTCTGGAGAAAAGTCACACATAGTTGTGTTTGGCTGTCCATGGTAGGGACATTCTCTCAACTGACAGTAACAATGTTAAGGGCCTGACAAGAGAGAGATTGTCTTGAGGCACTGAGTGAAGAGAAGGTAGGGTGAGAAGGCTCTGTCACCCACGGCCCAGGGAAAGCTGGCACGTGTACTTCTCTGCATACCTGGGCGTTTTCAGAACCTTGTCAGACTCTGGGCTCTAGTCATATCTGTTTTGACCACCACACAGGGCCAACCCAGAACCTGCCTGGAAGACCCTCCACGGGGGCCCTAAGCTTTTGACCGACAGTGCTTAGCTGTCTGGCGCTCCTGTAAAGCATAGCCTATGGGGAGAGCCTGCCCTTGGGCAGCCCCAACAGGCTAGTGGTGTCTCTGTACCACTGACAAGTTTTTCAGAGGCCCAAGGTGGCCCAGGTGTCAGGCTTGGCAAGGCAAGACACACTGGGACAGGAGGATGGGTGTTACTTTAGGGTGGAAGGCTCTTGTATGTTCAGAAACACTTGAGTGTTTGGAAGAAGGAGAGAACCAGCATTTGGCACACTGCGGTGCACAGTACCCACATTCACAATTCACGTTCCTCTGTGTGTTTCTTCATTGATTCTCCTGAGCATGCATCCTAGTTTGTGAGCATCCAATCTGTGACCAGTACAGCTGTCACTTCTTTGAGTAACACCAGTGAATCTGGCTTCAGGGCTTCTCTGAGAAGTTGCACAGGCACACGTGGACAGATCTGAGGGAGGACATGTTGATAGTGAATGCAGGGTTAACAAGAGAGGAGAGCTGGGCCTGAGCCTTAGGGATGGTTTGGAGACTTTGAAGCGTCTTGTTATGACTGCATCTTTCTCCCAGTTCTGAATCTAGGAAACTCTGGAGAGCCCTTCAGAACAGTGACACTGTGTCTGCTTCGAGGTGTCTCTGGAGTGAATCTCACTGTCGGGAAAACCTCCTTCTTGTCCTTGGTGTAGATGCTGCTCAGAAGGTGAGGAAGCTTGGGTCGGGTGGCAGCCAGGCTCTGCTTGCTGTGGTGACACGCCCAAGCAAAATAACTGGAGGAGAAGAAAGATTTATATTGGCTCACGTTTTAGCAGCTTCAGCCTGTGGTGGGCCGGTTCCATGTTTCTGGGCCTGCCGTGAGATGAAAGGTGTCACAGAAACTGTTGGAGTGGACAGAAAGCAGAGAACCAGTAACAGGAAGCTGTTACTATAGCAGTCCAAGGCAGGCTATAGCCCTCAAGGACACACCTCCCATGCTGCACTTCCTTCGACCAGCATTACCCCTAAAACTCTCTTCACTTCTCAGTAATGCTGTTGTATTATGAACACATTGGTGGATTAATACCATGCATGAATACCATGCATGAATCCTCAGATCCGATCACTTCTGAAAAGCTATCAGCTGACCACCATCCCCCAGCGTGGGAGCTTGTGGGAATCTTCTATTTAAGAAATGGCCACAGGGAAGTAGACACTGCACTGTGCCAGCCAAACTAGCATGGCCCACTTGGGACAGAGTGGGTGGTGTCGAACAGACACTCTCTGTTGTAGGGATATCTGCCTGCTCTCAGCACTGGAAAAACCATCTTTCACAAGGTCTTGGTATCACTCACTTCTCAGAATGAGACTGGAGTGTGGCGTGAGGGCAGAGGGGTGTCCTGCCTCTCTTGGGTAGCATGCTATCTGTAGACGTGTGCAAGACTCCATAGGCGTGTACACCAACAGGCATGAGGAGACAGTGTGCATGTGGACTGGGGTTAATGGAAGGAGGGGCTGCTGTGTCAGCAGCAGAATGCCAGGAAGTGCGACCCTGTGGGTGAGATGCTAAAGGAAGCAGAACCAGGTGGGGAAGGATGGGCAGGAGGTGGGTGCCTGCTGACAGGTGGTGTGTTGTAGGGCCAGGGTGGGGGATGAGGGCAAGTTCTATATGAATATGTGGCATGTGTGGGATTGGCCACGTTTGAGACATATAAAGCAATATGGTGGGTTGGCTTGGTGTTTTCCTTGAGAGGCCCCTTAGGTGAGGGTCGAAGCCACCAGGTGGCCCCCTAGACACATGGTGGCCCCAGGAAGTAACCCTGATGCCTGAGGTAGGAGCCAGCCAAGTCCAGGACAGAGCAGCAGGAGAGAAAGGCTCAGGAAGTGACCGGAGGACAGCCGTAGACAGTGAAGTGTGAGCGTGCACAGGTTAAGCTCCTGAGTTTCCAGAGCAAAGCCACCTGTCAGAAGAGGCCAGGTGGCAAAAGTCTTTTCATTCTTAAATAGTATGCAAAGCTTTAAACAGGGAAACTTAAAGAGGCCAAGAAGGGAGGCCGCCCGGCCCTGATGAGGGCAACAATGTGGACTGGTTACCTTATCAGCCCAAGGCCACTAGGCTAGTCAGGAAGTGAGTGAGGAACTGGGAAGAGGGAAGACCTCTCCCCAAGCCCCTGTCCATCCACACCTCACCTAGGAGGTCAGCCGGGCCTTATGATGCAGAAAAAAACTCAACCTGAGGCCGGGAAACAGGGCTCCTGAGTAGCAGGCTGCAGGCAATCGGTCCTCCCCGGAGGTGAGGCTGCCATGACGACATTCTGTTGAGCGGTGTCTAGTCCTTTCTCTGCTGCTATAACAAAAACCTGAGAGCAGATCGTTTATAACATTTACACATTCATGTGGGTCATAGTTCTGGAGGCTGAACCTCCAAAAACATGGTGCAGTACCTGCCTCAGCAGCGTGAGGTGAGACCCAGCAGGCATGCCAGCTCTCGCCACCATGCTCACTGAGGCACAGTAATGCCACCATGAAGGCAGCATTCCGAAAGCCTCCTCTGAGCCCAGTCACTGCCCAAAGCTTTCCTCTAAATGCAGATAGCATATGGACTTAGGAATTCTGTTTACATCACCTCGGTTTCTAGAAACACAATCAAGCCACAGCTTGAAAGCTGAGGCGGATCCCAGTTCATGAGCCAGGTGATGGGCAGCAGGCAGCAGGCAGCAGGCAAGGCTGGGAGGGAGGCACAGGCTGACCCCTAAGGGACCCAAGACATCCAGAATTAAGGCCAAGCTCTTTTAAAATGAAAGTGGTGATGCTGTAATGGGTTTCTCTCCGTAGAGCCTTTCTGGAGGCCAGGGCCATGTGGTGGAAGGGTCTGACTTCAGAAAGCCGGAGGAGCTGCTGGCCGTCAGTGGCTTTCACCTACACCACTGCAAAGCCCTGATTCAGACCAAGGTGAGCAGTCAGAAGCCCCGTTCCCCAGTGTTAGGGACCAGAACTGTTAACTAAGAGCGCCCGAGGACAGAGGGATGGGAGTCAAGAGGCCAGCATGCCTGTCACTGAGTTGGGTAGAGGCTGGCAGGGCACCTACAAGATCTGAGGAGTGGCTCTCAGGCTGAGGGGGTCCTTCTGCAGCCAGCCCATCAGATGATCATAGCAGGGCCCAGCAGGGATAGAGGTGTGGATAGGAAAGGGGCCTCGTTCCTACCCCTCTCTTACCAGGGAGGGAGAGCAGGCCTGTCTGGACCTGGACCTTCTGCTCACTAACCAGGCATTTCAGGAAGGGCTCTGTGTGTGCCCAGGAGAAAATGGTAAGGCAGTGGCTGGAGGAGGTGCACAGGGATCTGCTTTGTAGTGTGGAGGGGAGGGGAAGGAGAGAGGGAAGGAGAGGGGATAGGGTACAATCCCGAGGGTCTGTGTGGAAAACCACGCATCAGGACAATGTGGTGCCACCCCGCTGAGGTGGGCTGCAGCCTTGGCTGATACCCTGGGGGCAGATGATGGGTTCTGTGGCTCAAGAAAAGTCGTCATTATAAACTAACAGGGCATGATGCCAGAGGGCCCAGAAGACGGTCCATCCGCTCTTTAGAAGGCAGAAACCTCTGAAGGAAGGCCGTAGTTATCTTTGAGCGGCAAGACATTTAGAATGTTCATCCTTCAGCATGGTACTTGGGGCAGTGCCCAGTAGCAGCTCTGAGGGTGGAAACTTGTAAAATCCACCGGGGGCAGCTGGAAGACTCTGGAGGCCTCTGTCCTCAGCCCTTTCTACCTGGATGTATCTCTGGTTGAACTGCAGAGGGAGACCAAGAAGGAGAATACAGAGGGGCTCCGGGGTGTGCAGTGTGCCTCTCCAGGTTTCTCTAGTGTCAGACACTCATACCTGATGACCACTTTCCTCTCAGCTCTCAGGGACGTCCGGCAGCAGACAGGGCCGCCTGATTACCTACAGCCTGTTTCTGAAGACACCACTCCAAGGGAACGGGCGCTACATCACCATTCCACAAAAAAAGATCTTTTCTCCACGAAACCTGAAAATGGCATTCTTTAATAACGATGTCTGCTAAAAGCAGTACTTTGTACCTTTATGAGACATTTTACATTTTCTTACTGGTTTGCTTTGGTACTAGAACTTGAGAATTCCGTGGCACTGTTTCCCAGTTCCATGTTAGTTTCCTAGGACCTCTGTCAAACTACTGTATAACTCGTGCGCTCAGATCTGATAGAGTGGACAGAAGGAATGTCCTTGGGCAGAGCCAGTCTCCATGGAGTTTCTGGGGACACTGTAGGCTGGAACCAGGTGCCTATTGACCCCTACCTGGCTCACAGTTGGATCCATAAGTTCAGAAGTCAGAAGATAGCTACTGATCACTTGCAGGAACACACTCTGGCCCTCCCCCGTGCAGTTTCCTGGGGTGTTCTGCCTATCTCTGTGTTGGATCCTGCCCTCACCCAGCAGCCTCGGGAACAAGCTTTACTGAGTAGAAGGGTGGGTGGGAGAGCACGCTGGGTGTTCCGGGAAGCAAGCTGGATGAGCTTCCTTGGTCACCTGCTGAGACAAGGGTTTTACTCCAGGGACATACACAAGCAGGCAGTGCTGTGTTTTGTAAACTTTTATTAAAAAGAAAGGACTATATACGCCTGTGGTTTTGTTGACTCATTAGCCCTTGGGGAGGCTACTATGGGACTGACTTGCTCAGGAGATACCAGCTTCATTATTCCCTGAACTGACCCAGTTGTCCCAAACCAGACAGCAGCCCAGACAGGAAGGACACAGGCAGTGTTGGACCTGCTCCTGTCAGTAGGGGAGGATGAAGTGCCCTTGCACTCAGCCACCACTAGGTGGCATATAGTTTCAGGCTTAGAACAAGGATAACCAGTTTTTTATTTTGGGGAAGCAGGTGTTTGACTGGGTTTGGGTTTGAGGGTGCCAGGTGTTTAGGAAAGCTGCCTTAATTCTTTGTTTTCTGAAGCAGCACTGACCGACCATGGCAAGAAGTGGCTGCAGATACAGAGGTACTCTGTCTGCAAAGGAAGCAGTGTGCACATTAGGCTACACAGAAGAAACAAGGAAAAAATGCTTCTCACAAAGCATGCAAACGGCCAACAGGCCTATGAAAACCGTGCTTGCCGTCAGTAACCATAGAGAAAGGCAGTCAAGCAGTCAAGTCTCCAGACTCCTATCGGGATAAAGATGAGCCGGCAAGAACATGAAGAGATGTAAATTACAACTACTATTATGGGAAACAGTATAAAGAGTCACAAAATTAAAAACAACTCCCATGTGACCCAGAACTCCTACTGCTAGGGGGTCATATAAAGGAAAAGGGATCTGTCTACAGAACTAGTACTGTGCTTATTGCAGCTTGGCTTACAATGTCCAAGATGGCGTCATCTGGGTTGTCCTTCAATGGGTGAGTAGAGTAAACCAGGTGCAGAGACAAGCACGTGACTCTTCCAGCGGAGTCTTAAAACGTGAAACTCCAGTAGGGCCGAGTGGAAATGGGGGTGTCAGCCAAGGGTACGGCCTCAGGTCAACAATCAGGAAGTCCAGCAAGACACTTAGAGTGAATACCAGGAGTAGCTTCACACTGAATCACAAAGCTGGGCATGGTGGTACACGCCTTTAATCCCAGCACTGGAAGGCAGAGGGAGGTGGATCTGAGTTTGAGGACAGCCTCGTCTACAGAGCAAGTTCCAGGAAAATTGGGGCTATGCAGAAAAAGTCTTTAAAAACTGCGTATGTTCTCAGAAATGACAGAATTTTAAGTGTTCTCATTTCTCAAGTAAGTACTGTTGAGTTAATGCCTTTGGTCACCACCAGCTTCATATAGCTATCCTAGATATCTGAAAGTATCATATTTCTGTCTACTTTATTAGGATAAGCATCCTGCAGGTGGGATCCTAAAAGCTGCAGGAGAGGTGAAGCTGCCCAGGGGCATCCTAGAGAAACATGTGAAAGAGAGCCAGGGGTGCAGCTGCCTGGGATAGCCAAGCTTGAAGTGAGTGCAGCACCCCTAAAGAACACAGCACTGGAAAGCAACATGGGTTGCTCTCCTCAGAGCCTTCACAGCAGAGTTGCCCAGTGAGGACACTTGTCCCTACCACCTTCCTCACCAGGAACTGCAATTTGACATACAGACAGGAACCAGGGAAGGCAAGCAGGGACTGAAAGATAAGGGGAGAATTTTGCCTTGGGAGCCATGAGGTGAGGAACATAACCCACTGCCTGTTAACCACAAAAAGTTCGTCTACATTACAAAGCTTAGAAAACGCTGCAACCCCATAGGATAGAGCAAGCTCACTTGAAGGATTAAGATGGAAAAAAAGCCCCCAAAACATTCCATTTGCTGGATACTTTTAATAAGTGAGGTTTACATTGTTGATATTGAAGAATAGTCATACACACATACAAAATAAAAACTTCTTCTCTTGTGGGGAAGTCCAAAAAAAGCACAAGAGAAACAAAAAGTATACATGAGGGTGGGGTCTGACATGAGATCAGGTATCAGGACCTTGAGATCCAAGCAGACCTTGAGATCCAAGCAGACAGCATAGGGCCACCCTGGGATAGAGGAGCCCTAAATTAGATGGAGTCAGATTGATTGTAACCTTAAAAATGTCCAAGCACCATTTTAAAAGCAAGCAAGCACAGGTGTTTCCTACTGAGCACATGGTGGGACTGCACACCCTTTCCAAGCACACATGCCTGGTACCCAGCAGTCTCCATGGATACACTTGACCTGGAGCACGTGGTGCTGGGTGTTGTTGTGATGTCACGTCCTTATGTCACACAGTGCTGGGCTGGGAACCAGACAGTAATGGCCAAGGACATAAGGCACTGCCTCATAGCAGTCTCTGAAGAACTAACTGGTGGTGTGATTTCAGACACAAGACCTTAGCCTTCAGTGGCATTTACATATAAATAGGCATAAATAAAACCATCCTGCAACCATCTTGCAGCACAGACCCAGTGAGGGAGCAGTGGAGCTGTGCATGGTTCTCATTTCAAACACTACTAGAATGCAGACCTAACAGCCCCTCATGGAAACACCTGGCCGGCTACATTTACAGTTGCCTTGGAAGTATAGAGACCCATTAACAAAAAAAAGAGAAAATTTTCTATTTAAACTTTAAAAATTACACACACCAATTGTATTTCGTTATAAATGTTTCTAATGCAGCAGCAGAGGATGTTTGTAGAAAAAATATACTTTTAAGAAAATAGCTGAAAAAATCTAAAGTATAAAAAGTTTAAAAAATATATCTTAAGACAAAATATTGCCCAAAACATATAAAACTTAATTTTAGAAAGTTCACCTATCTAATTTAAAATAGACTAGACATAGCTGTGGCACACCATCCTCCACAGGGATTCCAGCGTCACACAACAGGGTAATGAGCCCAGGGCCCAGAAGCCGTCACAGAGCTCAGTTCCTTGAGATGGCATCTGTTCTGTCCTCCCCAGGGAACTAGCCCTGAGGCAGCTCCAGGCCTGCAGTCCTTGCACAGGAAAATCTATCTGTCCAGGATATTTTCATAGTCAGACAGAGAGGTGGAGACCCTGGCTGAAGAGTCAGAGCCCCTCTTAGGACAAGTGCTTATCTGTCTCTGGGTCACAGCACATCCCTGTGAGCTCCATGGGGAGTGGTGGCCTTGTCCTTGGCCCACTGGGGCGTCCTCTCAGGTCTCCACCAGAATCTCTACCACATGGTCCAGCTCAGCCAGGTCAGACTTGCAAGTGGAGCTGGGAGGAGGGGCGGCTGCAGCGAAGCTCTCAAGGCCATTGCAGAGACTGGACTTGGTCCCACTCATCATTCCTGTTAGCACTGTGTCCAGGTCATAGTAGGAGCTGTCCACATCTGAGAAGAGTTCCTCCACTGAACTGGAGTTTTTGTTCTCCAGGGTCTCAAATATCTGGTCCAGTGACTTCTGCAAGCTGCCCCGGTTTTCTTGAGGGTTGTCCATCTCCCAGAGGCTGCTCTGAGGGTTCCTTTGCCCCTGTGCTGAGACAACTATGGGAAGCTCAGAAGCTGAGTTTTGCAAGGGACCATCTTCCAGTTCAGAAGTGGGGTGCTCCCCCTCAGCTCCTCTCACGGTACGACACAGGATCTCTGTGGACACTAGACGGTCAATTGGTGCCCGTTCTACGTTCTGGGGTGCCATTCCATGCCACACACCATCCTGGCTCATCTCCTCCTGGATCTGCCGGACTGTGTTGGCGATGAGGACTGAGCGACAGAGGTTGGGCTCCACTAGCATGTGACAGAGCTGAAGCTTGACAAGGGACATGTCCAGGAGTGACTGTCGCTGCAGGCTATAGGAAGGGACAGTGCCAAAACCCTCTACTCCTTCTTCCTGGTCACCATATTTCCTCTTCAGCCCTCTAGCAAACATCCTGTCCTGTGGGAACCAAGAAAGACACCATTTAGTTAGCATACCTCAGCTTCCTGGCTGACAGGACCCAGGACAGGTTCTGACAGCTAGAAGAGGTGACAACAGAAAGTACCAGAGACACTATCTGAGAAGTTGCCTCAGGCAAACAAAGCTCAGGTGTAGCATAACTTTCATCAACAGACAAATGAGCACAAATGAGAAATATGGTTGCTGCTTTGAGACAGCATGTTGCTACGTATGTAACACGGGCAGACAATGAGCCTGTGAGCTTCCTGCCTCAGCCTCTGAGATTAAAATACATTTAGATGTAGATCCACTACACCCAGCTGCAGAAATGTATTTTAAAGAGAACAAAAATTCAGGTACTGACTGGGACAGAAACTCTGATCTTTATGCTTGTGTGACAAGATCTTTCAGTTGCTGAGCCATCTCTCTAGCCCTAAACATTTTTATTTCAAATAATACATTTGAAATTAATGCCAAGTTGTTCAAAGTCACAGATTTTGATATAATTATGTGACCTTTAGTGTATATGTTCCAGTGAAAGGAAAGCTAAGATTCATGTAAAAACTTGTACAAAAATGTACTCTTACAGTTACCCAAAACTAGAAACACCTAGTTGAAACACCCAGGACTCCAACTGGAAAAAAGAAAAAAGAGAAAAGCCAGTCTCCAGAGGCCACACCCCAGGCAATTCCAATCTGTTTATATTCATGCAACGGCAAGACGAGGCACCAGCTGGCCATAGGGGGGTGGGGGCAGATCTCAGGTGAAAGAACATGCCTAGACAGGTGTGGCTCCATAGTCCCCTAGTTCCCACATAGCCCACACCAATCTAAGTGGAGGAAATGTAGCCTAGAGTGGCTTTAAACCTGTAACTAATTTTTTAAAAATGAAAAAACAAATCGAATTTTCATTAGACTTAGTGGCACACACTTCTAATTCCTCCACTCTGGAGATGAACTCAGAAGGATTTCAGGACAACAGCCTATTAAACACAGATCCTGTTAAACACACTTGCTACCACCACCAAAAAGAAAATTTCTGTAACGCAGTCAAATTAGGAATTTTTCTGTTGCTATGATAGAATGTCCTAACAAAAAGCAACTTAGTTTGTGTTTGCAGTTAAAGGGATACACTTTCAGTCTATTATTACAGGGAAGGCCGGGCAGTGGAAGGGTGAGGCCAACCTGGTAATCAGGAAGCAGGGTGATCACATGTTATCTGCACACAGGAAGCAGAGAGAGAGTAGGACCAAGGTATAAATAAAACTTCAAAGTGTGCCCCCCAGTTTTACTTTCAGCAAGGCCTCACATCTTAAAGTTTCTATAGCCCCCCAGGCAGCACCATCAGCTGGGGACCAAGTGTTTAAATACAAAATAAGTTTATTTTTAAAGATTTTATATATGTAGGTATTTGCCTGTGTGTTTGTCTGCACCATATGCACACAGTACCCATGGAAGCCAAAACAGGCTGTCAGATACCATGGAAATGAAGTTACATGTGGTTTTGGGTCATCATGTGAGTGCTGGAAAAAGACTAGGCTCCCTGGAATAACAGTGTTCTTAACCACCAAACCATCTTTAGCTCCAGATCCAATAAAAGTTTAAAGAGAATCTGCCTACCATAGTGGCACCTGGAAACAAAGGCTGGCCTGATCTATGATCTACACAGTGAGTTCCAGGAAAGCCAGGATTACTGGTGAGACTCTGGTTCAAAAAACAGAACCTTGAATATTCTTAGCAGAAGCAATTCAGGTGCTTTGTGTGTGTGTGTGTGTGTGTGTGTGTGTGTGTGTGTGTGCGCGTGTGTGCGTGTGCGCGCGCTCGCGACTACGTGTGTGCATTGGGGGCAGGCAGATAAGGGCAAGAGAGCTAAGGGTGGGAGGCTTGCTTGAGCCAAAGCAGAGATGGAAAGACAGGGCCTCTGCAGAGGTGACCCTACCTAACTCTGTCTTCTACATCTTGCCATTATCTCTGGTTCCACTCAATAGAAGGCCACTCACCTATCCCATAAAGGATCCAGAGCCCTCTGCTCCAGTCACCTGACTTCCTGATTTTGCTCAACTTAAGACTTAAGACTCTACGTGCTAAAGTCAGGTCCTTCTGATCCTCTGGCTCTGGCTCTTTCTGGCCGGCTTCCAGGATATCTGGGCCTTGGAGCAGGGAGTGTTTACAGATGTCTGCTTTAGGGCTAGGCACTCGATAGTCCCTCATTCCTGGTATTTCTGCATTATCACCTACCTTATAATGAGGGAAAGGAGCTGACCACCAAAGTATAAATGGTACCTCAAGAGGGGCCAGAAAACTGGCAGTAACAATAGTTCATGAGGTCAGGGCTCATGGCTCAACAGGTTAAATGCTTGCCACTCAAACGAGCATCAGCGTTCATAGCTTTAGTGCCTACGTAAATGCCACACAGGTATGGTGGCCCAACTCCAACCTCAGAGCTTAGGCATAGATAGTGGATTCCTGGAGCAAGCTAGCTGTGGACTCCACTGAGACTGCCTCAAAGTAGTGTAGAACAAATGAGGAAGGTGCCAGACATCAGCCTCTGACCCATAATCTGCAATGAATAGCTCCCCAGACTGACCTACAAGAACAGCCGGAAACAGCAGGCTCTCCAAGACCCTAATCAGTAACTGCCCAACAAATAGCCTCTAACCAGGATAGAAAAAGTTAACAGTATCTCTGGTGCCATCTCAGAACTAACCAAAGAGGCAAATATCTACCACAGCCAATCACAGGACGTAAGGAATAAATTTGGGTCTAATTTAGTATGATGTTTATTTAGAGCTCACTGGAGAATCACAGACAAGCAGGAGGCACTGGGTCCCTGGTTCTCCTCTATCGTAGACAGCCCTATTTCTCTAGGCCCTCTTAGTTCATCCTAAAGCTGGAAAGTTGAAGCCTGCTAGACTGAGTCAAGAGGAAGAGGGAGTCTGGAGCCGGAGATCCATTAGATGAGGCTCGGTACTCAGAACCAATAGCATGGGGAATCCAGTGAGGAGGCCACACTGGACAGGTATGAAGGTTTTCTTTCTGGAGAACCAGTCTATTGGGAAAAGAGGATAGAACTGTAGGGTGAGGTGTCTAACTCTTTAAATCCCAACACTAGAGGCAGGTAGATTTCTATCAGTTCAAGAGTAGCCTGGTCTACATACAAGTTCCAGGCCTGCCAAGGATACATAGTGAGATTCTTGTCTCAGAAAACCAAAAAGGCAGAATTTTTCACCAAGGACTTTAAAAACACCTTTTGTGCCAAATTGGGAAGCTATTTTTGCTGGCTGACATCTGTTTCTGCTGAATCATAAAATTAACTGTTTTACCTCTCCAAGCTTGGTAAACTAGTTTGTTACTCATAGGAGACGGTCTGTCGGTCTGTTTCTTCCAGAAGATGCTCATCACCTAGTTAGTCCACCCCAGCCACCCCACCACAAAGCTCTCCTCAAGGCTACTAGATAACAGTGAGAACAACTGGCCACAGAAGCCCTGCTCCATATACAGCCCCGCCTGTTCTCACTTGTTTGGCTGGTTATTTCCACAGCTCACTAGACAATCTGGAAGAGAATCAAAAGTCACAAAACAAAAATGTCCCACAAAGCCAGGTAAACGCCTTTAGTCCCAGCACTTAGGAGCCAGAGGCAGGCAGATGTCTGTGAGTCCAAGGGCAGTCTGGTCTACAAAGTGACTTGCAGGGCTATTACAGAGAGAAGTCTAAACCCTGGGGGAAAGGGAGCAGCTCCACAAATCAAATTCTAAGCACTCAGAGAAATCCTCTGATTTCTGATTCCTTCTCCTGCCCCTTTCTTCTTCCTCAGCACTAGTTTCCACTTGTGCTGAGTCCATAGCACGTTCTGCTGATCACGCCATCTAACAAGTGGACCTTCACTTCTGATAGTGCCTACACTCCTGCAAGCAGGCCGGGCAGTCTGCAGTCTGCAGTCTGCAGCCAGCACCATGTAGTTCCAGCCACAGACATGTTTTCTATTCCTGGTACTTTATTTCTGTCCTCTTAATTTCTGGATTAGTAATAGGACTCAGGGCAGAAACATTTTGAAGGCCCTTAATAAATACATCAAAAAACTGTTTTCGAAGAAGCATAAGCCCTCACCATGTATACTTGCTATCAAACTTCTTCTCCTGATTTACTAACTTTGCAAAATTAAGGTCTCCTCTGCCCCTTTTCCTTAGGGTGTATACAACGTTTGCACAGCAGAGCTTTAACCAACAAACAGACCCTCCCTGTCTTGCTAAGAGCAGACACTGTCTTTCGTCTTGTTCACCATCCTCACATTTAAAGATTTTAAACAAGGTGGTTGGAGAGATGACTTACAAATGATAAAGATTGGGTACACAGAACCCATATGAGAGCTTACAACTCCCTATACCCCCATTCCTTGGATCCAAGGTCCTCCTGTGGCCTCAGAAGGTACACACGTATACACACCAATAAAAATGTAGGATGGTGACAGAGTAGCTAGTAGCAAGAGAGCAAGAGGGGACTTGAGGGTGAAGGCCTACATCACCCACACAGGTTCCGACTAGCCCTAAATGGTGCCTACACAGCGGCTCCCTATCCTATATGGGCCTGGGCACAGCTTCCTTGTGGGCACCTGTGTGCCTGACCTGATGTTGCTTAATCCTTCTAATGAAAGATGACAGGAAATTCTCCCTGCTAAGTTCTGTATAAATTATGTTCCACATCTCACACCTTATCTCCAGATGGCCAAAAGGTCTTTCCAAGTCTAAGTAATGTCTAACATCTCTTCAACCCAAAGCTAAGCCAACCCACAACCCTGCCCTCTGACTTTCTCCACCCCAAGCACTGGCTGAATGACTAGAGCCAGGCATTCTTGGATACTCAGATACAGTGTTGAGGCCAGTGGACAGTAAGGTAGAAGGGAGAGTGACAACTACCCTACAACAACCTGAGGTAAAGAGACAGCCTAGGACTCCACAACTGTCAAATAATGGAGCCATCCTACCTCAGTGACTCACTGACCATGTGGAAATGCAGCTTCCTAGGCTCTGACATCCATTAATCTTGGTTTTACCTGAGCAGACCTATGAGCACCTGGGCTTGGACTGTAACCACAATCAAGCATTCATCTGGATGCTGGATTTTAAGGAGAACCAGAAGTTAGTGTTTCCTAGCCAGGCATGGTGGCATCCTTGGGAAGCAGAGAGGGGAGTAAGGTTGCTTCTGGTTGCAATGTCAGTCTGAGCCCAGCCTGGCCTGTAGGAAACCCTGTCTCAAAAACAAAAGAAAAGTCACAACTGCGTAAAATACTTCCTCAAAAGGCAACAGGGAAGAGGAAACAAGTTGGAAAAATGCTGGGCCAGTGAACTTAATGGCTATTTGATGGAGTTTATTATCCCACTAATGTCCGCTCCAGACTTTCTATCAGTAGCTACTAAAAAATCCTTATCAGAGTTACCCTTGGAAGGTTGTGGGGCTTTCTTATGCCTGAAGGTAGGTTCCAGTGATAACCTGAGGGAACCTTCCTAACCTCCTTCCTTTTAAGACTAGCACCTCTAAAATGGGAAGATTTCTGAATGCATGTTTAAGTTCATCTATAAAACCACAAGGCTGCATGCAGGAGGTTGATGAGACATCAAACCTAATTTTTTCGGGCAGACAATATTTCCCGGAATCATTTAAATCAATGGCTAGCTCAGGTCTGCCATCTGGTACATCAGATAGGATACAAAAGCGACCAGGAGAAAATATATGGGTGCTGTATGTCTGTCTCAAGTTCTGGAAGGAGCACCTTCCCTGGTGACCCTATCTATGAGAGGAAAAACGTTAGAAAAAGTTTCTGGGGCTTTTTTCTAGTTCCATTTGGCCTCAGGACAGGCTAGCGAAGACAGAGCCTGGCTTCCACCAATGCCGTTCCAGGCAGTATCTACTGGGCCACAAATGATCATTTTAGAAGGAAGTGGGGTCTGCTGCAGTAGGGGCAGGGCAAGCAACACAAGACACTTCTCGAGGGAACTAAAATCCAAGAAACAAAGGAAAAGAACGCAAGGCCAACACTCACCAGGCAGGCGGCCGCACGGAGCCCACCCAGCCCCCTCGGAATCGGTCCCTGGCCAGCAGACAGACGCTCGGGCTCGGCGCTGCCAGAAGCCAGGGAAAGTCCAGTCTCCCAAAACTGCGGGCCACACGCAGATCTTAGGGGAAACGCACAGCAGCGGCGGCCAGCCCGAACGGCGAGGTGGAGGACCGACGCGGGCTGAACCAAAGAAGGGGGCACGGCGGAGAAAGGAGAGAGGAAAGGCCACGGAGGAAGAAGAGAGCGGAAGCGGGGGCGCGTGGGGCGGAGGGCGGGACGGCCAGCTCAGACCCGCCGCTCCGGCTCTCGGTATGTGTCACTCAACACGCCGCGGCGGCGTGAGCGCCGAAGGGCGGCCGGCGCAGGAGGCCCGAGGACCCTGCCGCCCCCCGACCGCCCCCGAGGAGCTCTGCGCGGACGCCGCCCACCCACGCAGAGGCTCGAAGGAGCAAACCATCCACACACTTACCGGCGCCGCAAGGCAGACCCGCCACTCCGTCCGGCGCCGGGATCCGTCAGCGCCCACAAAGGGTCGCCATGGCGCCGCCGCACGAGCGCCGATTGGTGGAGTGCGGGGCGGAGCTTCATTCAACCCACGCAAGGCGGAGCCTCGCCGCTGGAGTCTCCCGCCGCTTCGGCTTCAGCCGTTAGGCTCGCGCGCTGGGCCGCCCCGCCCCGCCGCTCCCATGTCTCCCCGCGCCTCGCTCCGCCCCGGTCCCTTGTCTGTGGACGGCTCGACCCCCAGTTCCCAGGGTTCCGCGCGCTCGGCTCCCAGGGTTCCGCGCGCCTGGCCACCGCCCCAGTTCCCAGTTCTCCGTGCGCTTGGCCCCGCCCCCAGGGTGCTTGCTCACGCCCCCTGGCACCAGCACCCAGATCTCTTTAGTTATCCCGACCCTTCTGGCTCCCAGGTCTTAGCAACCTTAGCTTCTTCGATGGCAATTAGTGCCAGCCCTGGGCACGGCCGTTGTCTCCACCTTTATTGAAGCATAGAAGACTTGAGTGAGGCTCGGTGGTGGGATCTCTGAACAGGTCCTGGTTCGAGTTCCAACTCAGAAAAATAAAAATAAAAGATCCTGGTAGTGCACAAGATCGTATCGAGAACACCAAGTCCGGACGCCATTGGTTGGGGGCGGGGGAGGTGAGTGGATGCAGAATGTCCAGTGGGGAAGCCACATTAACACTTGGAGCAAGCTCGTCTCGTTTGCCGGGAAAGACTGGAAACTCCTTTCCACCTGGGCTTCTAATGAACGAGCGCTCGAGAGAAAAAACCGGTGCCATACGAGAAATTAAACGGCTATACACACCGTGTCTTTGTGGTTCCTCTCCTAAGCTCACTAACCCAAGCCCATTCCTGGGCATACTTTCCCTTTATTTGATTCAAGGAATGCCCTCTGAACTTAGACCTGGATACTAGCATTGAGCATGGTTTTCTTTTTTTTCTTTTTAATTACTATTATTTTTGGATTTACTTGTTTTATGTGTGTGAGTGTTTCGCCTGCATGTATGAATGTACATCATGTGCGAACCTACGACTGATTGTGGCCTTCAGTGTGGGTACTGAGAACCGTACCAGGTCCTCTGTCAGAACAGCAAGTATTCTTAATCCCTGAGTGTCTCGAGCAAGAAAGTAGATAACGTGTAGTTAGCATAACAAGTTCTATTTTATTATGCTAAGGTCATCACAGGGTTCACACTCTAAATTCCTGACTGTGGTCCTAAGCCTGTCTCCCCAGCGCTGCTCACTTGTGTCAGGTATCTTAGCTGAAGGTCAAGCCCAGTCTCTAGCGAAGTCTTTGATCCTGGAAGGTCAGGATCCTGGGGGAGACTCTCCAGCTTCTCTCCAGATGTGCAGAACATTGCTTAGTCTCTGCTTACATGCTGTCCAGTGGGCGTCATGGGGTATTAGGACTATGTCTGATTATCTTGAGTGATGTCACCTGGGTTCTGGTGCAGCCTTGGGTGTAGTGGGGTTCCTGACTAAGCTGTTTTTACATGTCTAAAATGCATTTCTCACTGTGCTCTTTACACTGAGGCATCTCTGGCCCTGCACACTCATTCTTCTCAAAAATGTGGGTTTTTACCATGCTATTGTGTCCTATCCTGCCATTTACCAACTATTTCAGATTAACTATCTTTGCTTCTTTCTGCTATAGCCCCACCTAGGTGGCAGCATCTTTTATCTGTGGTCAGGAATGTGTTTTCCTGCTTGGGCGAGGCTTGGGGAATTAATCCAGCAAGTGTCCTTCACCTGGAATGTGAAGGCCTGAAATCTTATTTTCAGTTCTGCGTTCTGTAAGGCGAAAAATCTAAACACATATTTCATAAAATGGCCTTTATAATTTTTCACTCTACACTTCGACCTCCTTGCCCAACTTAAAAGGCAGTTTTCTCATCTCTTGAGGCCACAAGGTTTTCAGCTTGTTTATCCTGTCTTTTTTTTCCTCCTCTAAGTTAATAAAATTGTTCATGACCTCTCTTTCTGAATCAGTTTTAAATTATTTTTATTATTAGTAGCCTAAGAACCCAAAGGAAACTGGTATTAGTCAGGGTTCTCTAGAACCACAGAACTTATGGATGTCTCTATATTTAAGGGAATTGATTGTAATGACTTATCATTTGCTGTCTAACTACCCAGCAGTGGGCAGCTGTGAATGGGAAGCCCACGAGGCTAGTTGTTTCAATGGTTCTGTGTACCTAGAATCCTGAAGAAGTAGATTCTAACAGATGTACTGGCAAGTAAGTTGAAACGGGTGATATGTAGATACGCCAAGGCACGGTCGGCTAACTACCTGTGCCGCCTGCCATCTTCCAACACTAGAAGTGGCCAGACCGTGGTGGCTGGTTTCCACCGATCAGCTCCGTAGAGACCATGACCCCCAAAGCATGGATCTTGGGCCAACCCTATTACCCTCATGGTTCTCTGTTAAGGCCCAGACAATACCACCATGCTCGTGGTTCCCAGTAGAATGAGGACTCTTAATGCTTAATGATTATCCAATAGATTTATTTATTTGGAAATGGCTCAATTACAAGATTCTGACACATTAGAATTGTTACCCAATATCTAACCTTTTGATAGACATTGCTAACGGAACTGCTAGAGATCCATGATTCTTCCTCCATGTTGCTTCCTCTCCTCTTCCTTTTCCTCCCAACTCCTCACTCCACCTACCTCTTCTACTGCCCAATCACGGAGCTCCACTGCAAACACAATGTAGCAGGAAATATCTGCTACAGTAAGTGCAAGCAGGTAAAGAACAGTGAGCCTTCCTTCTGTCGTCCTCCAACAAAAGGTGTAGCCCAGATTAAAGCCCATATACCGTCATGCCTTGGATTTGGGAACTTGCTATGTCCTGGACTGCCTTGAACTCAGAGATATGCTTGCCTTGGTCTCCTGGGCCTAAGCTTTTCATGACCACTATGCTTCAAGATCTGGATCAAAAGAGTGTGTCATGCCATGTGATGACTCAGGTCAGAAGCCTGTGTCTTCCGGCCTAAAGAGCGGGATCACAGGGTACCCTCCATTTCTGGACTGTAGTTCATTCCAGATGTAGTCAAGTTGACAACCAGGAATAGCCACCACAGAAAACTTAGTTGACTTGACCCCTGAATGACACTAGGGAAAGAGAGGAGTCTCTGCATTTGGTAGGGACACACACAGAGGGGAGGGGGAGAGGGAGAGGGAGAGGAGAGGAGGCGAGAGGGAGAGGGAGAGGGGAGAGGGAGAGGAGAGGGAGAGGGAGAGGGAGAGGGAGAGGGAGAGGGAGAGGGAGAGAGAGAGAGGAGAGAGAGAGAGAGAGGAGACTGGAAAGGCCATGCTGATTCAAGAGCTCTTCCACTGCCAGCCCTCAAAAGAATTTCTAGTTTTCTGTGAGAGATTTGGCTTTCCTCTGACCAGGATGCAGACTACAGAGGAAGGGCAGGATCTCAGGGTGCTTGCACATGTCCACACCAAAGCCTCGGGAACTCTGCCCAGGATCTTAATGTACACTGCAGTAAGGTTTCAAGAGTCTATGAAGCAGCACTTGGGAGGGAGTGCACACCCAAAGGTGTGTGTGTATATGTCCTCTTCAAAAGAGTCCTTCACAAACCGTCTTAGCAGCTGTACTAATTCTGGTGATGTGGTGGTTTGAATAGGGTTGGCCCTGTAAAACCCAATGAAAAGGACCTCACCAATCCGTGGAGAGAACTGCAGACGCACCCCAAATCACTCACGAGAAACACAACTTGATGCAAATTGCAAGAGGTTTACTGGCTAGCCAGGGCTGTCTTTCCTTCAACGCCGCGCAGGGGCAGCGGAATTCAGCAGCAGAAAAAAGAAGTTTACAGCTTTTAAGGGGGCATCTACAAACCAGGTGGGGTGGAGTTAGGAAGAGGAAGGCTGAGAGTGGAGTTAGGGAAGGGGGAAGGAGGGAGAACAGGTCACTAGGTCATGGATACATTTGATCTCAAATTCCAAGATGCATGGTGTGTCACTTTATAATTGGCTATTCGAAGTAGTTTCACACTATATATCATGAGCTCCAGTTCAAGGGGGTAGGCTTATCTCAAACTTTTAGCATCCTGGCACCAACTGTCTCAGGGCTGTTAGTCAAGCCCGGCCAAGCTAATCTCGGGCCCATAGCATCCTGACACCATGAATCTTAAGATTTGTTTAGTTAGGGC
This sequence comes from Arvicanthis niloticus, assembly GCF_011762505.2. Taxonomy (NCBI): domain Eukaryota; kingdom Metazoa; phylum Chordata; class Mammalia; order Rodentia; family Muridae; genus Arvicanthis; species Arvicanthis niloticus. The sequence continues at coordinate 6,048,491 of NC_133430.1, read as the reverse complement.
CATCTGTTCAAATGGTCAGCTAATTTCCTGGGACTGAGGCAACACAGTGTTTGACTTACAGGTTTTTATGTCTTTGCTTTTAAGAGTAGGGTTCAGGGGATCAACTTATGATTTTTCTATCTTTCATTCCCCAATTTTTTTTCCTTATGTAAGTTTCTAATCTTAGAATCTTAATTCGTAGTATCACTAGATTCATCTGCAAGCCCCGGTGACGTATAGACTGATATTGTTGTCTGAGTATCAATATTTGTACTGTGTTCACCCTTTCTCTGACAAAGCTACAGATTGATCTAGGAAGCAGGGTCCTAGAGGGAGTAAATAGGAGGAGAACAAGGAGGGGCCCCATCTGGGAGGATACCAGTGGGGATGGCAATGTCAGCTTTTAAATCCTTAGCAATCATCATTTTCTTAGCCCAAACCACTTTCTGGAGCAAGAGGGCAATATAAAACATTTGTTAGGCTCAAGTTGCTAATTTTTTCTCAGGCAGGGTAGCTGATAAGGTCCTTTTAACTCAGGCTGACATTAGTTTCTCAGGAAGAAGGAAGTCTTGGCTCCCAGCTCTCTTTTTAAACAATTTTAAGGAGACTGGTCTGAGAAAGCAGACATTGTAAATCTCATTGATACATGAGCGGGCATTAACCAGAGGGGGAAGATTGACCTGATCCTCCCATTATCATTAGAAATAGTGTCTTTTGGGGGAGGAGAGGGTTAAATGTCTCATGGGCTTATAGGATATTGAGGGTCCTAGTCAGCAGCTTTGAGACACCAAGAAATTAACACCAACCTCTATGCAATCAGGTTTGCTTCACGGGGGACTCAGATGTGGACATTTGGTTCCTCCCTGCAGTACTTCGTCACACACCCCTTGCAGGTACCCACGCTGTGTTCATGTCATGTGAACCAGCGTGCATAGATCTGAGTTCTATGCAGTTTTTAAAGGAGATAGGTCAATGCAATCTCAGCCAAGTCTCTATCAGCCAGATCAAGTCTATAATAATATATACTGTAGAGGTTTAGATGCCAAGGAGTCAATTTGTTGTTTTACAAAGCCAGTGAGTCTGTTACAGGCCAGGGCTGAAAGTCAAAAGGAGAAGGAGACGACTACAGAGCCCAGGATGGAAGGGAGAAGGTTGGTAAGCCAAGAGAGGCGGAGAAACAGTTTTTTTAAGCCACCCTCCCACTCATTTCACTATTTCTTTTGTCATTTTGATCTCTCTCTGATCTTAGCTATATTATCTCTAACTACCCCAGTATGGTCAGTATAAAAACAGCAATCCTCCTTGAGGACAGAACAATAGCCTTGCTGAAGGGAGGCCAGATCAGCCCCTCTGTGTGTGGGGGTGGTGGGGTGGGGTGGGGGGACCACTTCAGACAGCAAAACAGGCATTTTTTCAGATAGTGATGTCAATCTCTAGCTGCTCGCTCGTCCTTGTCAATGGCCCCTTGAAGTTCTGAGTGTAGAAGTCCTGGAAGCTGGCATCAGAATTAGAACTTCCAACAGCAGACATCACGGGTGGCCTTTTTTATCTGGAAAGGAAAAAGAAGGGAATTTCAGGGAGATCTCTCTTCCCTGGATGTTCAATTGTTATTTATCTTATCTATAGTTAGGTCTGGCTTTGTGGAAGTATCTATTTGTTTCACCAATTTTCTGGCAGCCATCTATAGTTGTGCTTCTTTGGTATCAAACAGACATATCAATCCTCAGTCCCATATGAGAAACTGGGTCCGAGTCATTCCATTTAAAGGTAAGAAGGTTCCTTCCACATAACTGTTACATAGTTTTTATGGTTCTCGGGTGCCAAAGGCATCAGCAGCAGATTTGCCATGGTGCAACCAGATTTGGAAAATTGAGAACACACAAGGCATGATAAAGAATATCCCTAGGGAACCCTTCTGGGTGTATAACTACTCCTCTTTGGTTCAAAAAGTTGATGTTTCAGTGTTCCTTGTAAGACCAGGGCAAAAGCACTAGTAGCCAGCTCTCCCACTCTCAGATAGTTATGAAGGTATTATTTAAAGTTCCATAGTATCTGTTTCACAATACCTTGTATTTGAGATTATAAGGAATCCAGTAATATGGGTAATATTAGATTGTCAACAAAACATCTCAAATGTCTGACTATAATAGCCAGTTTCCATCTATCTTAATCTGATATGGAACACCAAGCATAGGAAAGATAATGTAGGCAATAACTACTTACATTTTTAGTTGTTTTTCCTGTTAAAGCAGTTGTTAACTAGAAAGCCTGAAAAGGTGTCAAGTCACATGTACATGTAATTTCTAAAATCAGAAATGAGTAACATCCACTTGTCATAATTGATTAGGCATAGGTTCTCAAGTATAACACCATTATGAAAAAAAAAAATTGAGATCACTGAGAACAAGTTTTTGTAATTTGACTTATATACTCTCTAGAAATATCAAGTTACTGTCTCAAGCCATTATAATAAACATGTGTGTAACAATAACCAAGCAACAGCACCTTTGGAGCAGATCTCTGCAGATCCATGAAGATATAATATCTTGTGGTGATGCTGTATAGACAAATAGATGGCTTCTTAGTTTGATGATGATCCTACAAGAATTTCTAAAATTATATCAATGATGATTAAGCTCTTCTGTAACTGGACTGTTATTAGCAATGGATGTCCAGCCAGACAATCACTCCCAATGGACGTGCATGTAAACATTCTCTGTTGCAAACTCCACCTCATCCCATGATTTGACCCAAGGTGTGAGCCTGTGATGAACCCTGTCACGTGTGATATGTATTCTGAAAGATATACAAGCACTGAGGACAAAGAGATGACAGGCAGATACAATGGAGAGATAGGATAGAATCTTTCACCTATCTCCACTTACGTATATGTTTTCCTTTTCTCCACTTAGGATCTTTCCACTTCTCTCCCTAAACAGCTTTCCTAGGAAACTTTTCACACTTAGTAATAAAACTCTACAACAACTTCTTCTAAATGTCTTTTCTTTCTGCAACCTGAGACTAGCAGGCACAGTTAGAACCCAGCAGTTCCTGATGAGATAGAACAAAGGCTGTTTATTTAATCCTTGGCTGTTTTCAGGATGTGTAAATTGAAGAAATGCACTTTCTGGCTTCAGAGGATCAGAGAAAGCAGGCCAGCCACAGTGGATATAGTAACTTAGACAAGTAAACTTTTTTATTTAGCAACTTAAAATATCTCCTAAAACAAGGTCCTAACCCCTGCAAGGCTCTTCCCCCTCCACTGTCTCAAGAGAACTAACAAGAAGAAGGAAGAATGTCTATAATCTGCCTAGTATATAAATCTGTTGTGACATTTTCCTGGGATCCAGGCAATCCAGCATGAGCTTTCAAAGTCTTATAAAATTAAGGAAAAGTACATGTTTCTTAAATTAAACTGTATTTGTAAAATTGAGAATTAGCAATATCTAAATACGGAACAATTTCAAGCAATTATAAACCATGAGCTATATTACTGGCTACGAGTATAGGAATTGAAAGCTTCATTCCTCAGCATTTCAAACAGTGGCTACAGCACGTAACTTAATTATTTGTGCTGAAGCAGGGGAAACTGAAGAGGATCCAATTACATATACTGTCTTCCCATTAGATGAGCCGTTTGTAAATAGAGTATATACACTATAGGCTGCATGTGTAAATTTATAAGAAATATAAAAGCATGTATAGAAAAATTGTAACAACTTGTCTTTTGGATAATGATTACAAATTTGTCTAGAAAGTTGGTCATATGATAGGCCAAATATCAGTATTCTTAATAACCAATTTAATTGCTCTTTGGAATAAGGAACAGTTCATTAAGTTCTTCTCAAAATACTTTTGTAACCCTGACCTACAAGTCTGTATTAACACAGCAACAGCTTTAAAACAGGGTGTTAAAACTTTCTTTGGAGATAAAGAAAATATGAATCTATATTAATGGTCCCTTTTCCCAAAGAACTGTTGTGAAACAGCCAAACAATTGACCAGTCTGTATAATGTATCTATTGATAACTAACAGCTTCCTCTACTTTCTGCAAAGCTATTTCTCCTTCATCAGTTAATTGTCAAGGGGAATTAAGATTTGCATCTCCTTGAGAACATCAAACAGAGGCTTAAGTCCTCCTCTGGTGAGACTAAGGTGAGCTGTTATCTAATTAGCATCTCCTAGAAGCTTCTGAAATCATTTAAAGTAAGTAAACTATCTTTGTGTCCAAATATTGAAAAGATATTGTCTTTGAAGGTTTTCTGGAGCAACAAGCACTCCCCAAAATTTAAAGCTCGTTTTTATGAGAACAAAGGCTTGCATTGAAAACTCCTTTCAGAGGGCTATTAACCATTTCTTGAGGCAAAAATTTTCTAAAATATCTCTTTTTCAATCTTGGTGAGGCTAAATTTGCCTCTGTCACTGTATCAAATAAAGTTGGCAGCAGGCCTGTACTGTGCCACAGCTGTTTTTATTTCTTATTACTTTGCAATCATCTCCACCTGTTCGATCCTCTTCTCAACCATAAACATGGGTGAGTCAAAAAATTCAATGGAATACTGGCAGTTTATATTTTAAGTTTCTTTTGCAATATTAGAGTATAACCATAACTTTGGGAAACAAAACCAATTTTTAACAATGTAAACAATCTATTTTTTTTTTTTTAATTAACAGCAAGTACATTACTTTTATCTTACATAGTTCGGCTGCCAGTTTTTATATCTGAATGTATGATAGTGCAGCTTTAATATCTCACTAAAGAGACATTGTTTTTAAATCTTACTTTATATATCTGATCTCTGAATGACTCTAACCTGAGTTACCAATTTTAATCTAGCTTTTTGTTACCAAAAGTTGTAATTTTTAATATATTATCTAATAAACTAACTTATAGGTTAATAAAATTAAACAAGACACCATAGAACATTTAGTACTTAAAACCAGTCAGAACCAAAAGTGAAGTAGATGTACATTTTATATATTTCATCCAAACAAATCTTTCTTACTTTTTCTAGCTGTAATTTCAAAAGAAGCACCTTGTCATTTGTTGAGCCTAATAAGCTAATAAACACGGCACAAAAAATTTTCCTAGGAAAACAGCCATCAATTTTTACATAGAAGTAAAAAACTGTTGGCCCTCCAAGAGCAGCTTATGCAATAATCATACCTGCCAGGGTTCTTTCTGGTGTGCCTTATTCCCAGCCCCAGAGCAAGGTAAGTTATTTTCAGCTTCTATTGTGTAAATTAGATTATCCTTTAGAGAGTTTTAAGTTAAATCAAGCCAGAAGTTTTAACCTTTTTGTTTAAAACATGAAACATAGACATTTATTCATTCCGACGAAAACAAAGACAGACACGTGGACAGATTTTGGCGCGCCAATGACACACAGTAGATAGAGAAAGCATAACTAAGAATTTCTTTTTCAGTAGGAGCCAGAGAGAAACCTCCTAATTTGCTCCTGCTCCCAGAAGGGCTCTGAAATAGCCTTCTTTTGTTAACACGCCTGAGAGCAC
>NC_133430.1:5944399-6036632 GCF_011762505.2 Arvicanthis niloticus | reverse complement strand
ACTAAGCATTTAAGTACATCAGCCTATGGGAACCATTCTTATCAAATACCACATAATCAAATGACCAGTAAAGGGAACAACAGGTTAACCCCCTATCTGGTTGTTACAGCGAGGTTGGAGGTATCAGAACCAAAGTCTGTTTTGTATAGAAGCCAGGCAGGTGAACACTAACCCAGCACTTGGGAGGCCAGAGGCAGGAATATTCGGAGTTTGAGACACTGGTCTTCTGAGCGAGTTCCAGTGAAGAATGAAAAAATATAAAAAAATCATTTTTATAGAATATATACATATATAGAAGCCTTTTAAGTTCTTTTTAGGGACATGGAAAATTTTCTCGAAACAGGCCAGGGCCAGTTCAGGAACTGGCTTAAGGATTGAAAGTCATTCAGGTGGTAATTAAAACACAATGACAGGACTGTGGCTTTACCAGCTAGTGGAGAATAAATAGTTGATAAATGACAAGGTAGGGTAGTGACTTGGTAAAAACACATTTTTTGAGAAATGATTGTACTGGATAATTTCCATGGCCATTAACCTTTTAGGGTGGGTTTCTTTGGAATGTATCACTATTCTCATGTTATGTATCCTTGGCAACCTCTTACCCCCTCCCCACTCCCCTGGTTTGGTGGTTTTGCTCTTTAAAAGACCCCGGTACCCATCACTCAGGGCCAAACCTTGCTTGCTCTTTCGAGAGAGCTTGGGGTTTGACCGCCGGCCTATTTCCCTAATAAACCTCTGCCGTTTGCACCCAGGTACGTTGTCTTGCGAGAGTTCTTTGGGTGGCCACGATATCCCGAGGCTTGAGTAAGGGTCTCCCTAATTTGGGGGTCTTCACCAGGACAGCCAGTGATACACTGGGAGACCCTGTCTTGAAAAACAAAACAAATACACACATACACACACACATACACAAAGAGAGAGAGAGAGAGAAAGAGAGAGAGAGAGAGAGAGAGAGAGAGAGAGAGAGAGAGAGAGAATATTCCTGCTTAGAGCCCAGAATCTAGGTCTCCAGTCGTTTCCTTAACTGAAAAGATCCTTCCTCTTGGAAGAAATAACATCCAGTCTACAGCTGAGAAAAATCAGTAAGGAAGTGGTGCTCAGGTCAGAATGGAGACCCCCAAACTCGGGAGACCCCCAAACTCGGGAGACGACCCCCAAACTCGGGAGACCCCCAAGCTCGGGAGACCCTTCCTCAAGTCTCAGGAAATCACGACCACCCCAAAATCACAAGAAACCATTCCTGGATGCAATCAGCAGAGGTTTATTGGGAAGAGTTGGCTAGTCAACAGTCAAAACTGCTCGTCCACCAGGAACAGACTTTTGACAAAAGGCCCGCAAGCTGAGGGTTTTTTTCTATAGCATGGGGTGGGGAAAGGAAGGCATTTTCTAGCGGTTACACATGATTGGTTGTTTTTTTACAAATTTTGCACATAACACTGGGAAGACCAAGGGAGGGAGGGGTAACCAAGAACAGTGGAACATTCCAGAGGAATCCAGCCCAAATGATCCAGAGTCATGTGAAAATCACTCTGCACACGTCATTCCTCTCAAGAATGTAGCTTTACCACGTCACTGTGCCCCGCCCTGTCATTTACCAACTATTTCAGATTAACTATTTTTCTTCCCTGAGGCTTGAGGAATGTTAATCCAGCAAGTGTCCTCTGATTCAGGGATAATGTCCTCCACCCGGAATGTGTCCCAGGGCAGTGAAGGCCTGAAATCTTATTTTCAGTTCCGAGTTCTGGAACCTGCACTTTTTCTGCTCAGGTCTAAGGGCAAAGAAAGTCTACATATTTTTCACAAAAATGGTCTTTATAATTTTTCACTCTACAAGAACAGACAGAGAAACACAGCCACCAGCTGAAAGTACAGATGGATAGAACCACGAGTGAGTTTGATTAGGTACAGACATGAAGTGGACAAGCGTTGGAAACCTGCAGCACTTAAGGAGTGCCCTGAGTTGGAGACATTGGTGTGGTACCCAATGTAGTTCGTTGTGGGCCCTGGGTTCTGCCGTTCTCTTCACCGGTGCTGGTACCGCCAATTTTACTATCTCAGAGAGATGACCTTCGGGGTGTCAGCTGCTCACCAGACCTACATGGAAAAGCGGGATTGGGGCGGATGCTGTGATTCCCGGTCTCCTCTCCGAGAACCAGGTGCTGCTGGTGTACTGCCTGGAGAGGAAGAGAGGAACAGGAACATCCGGTCTCCCTTTAGAGCCTGAGACCATCAGCTACTTGACAGACCTGAAGGGGAGACCTGGGCCTGAGACTAGCAGGATCCAGTCCAGCTGGGAGCGAGTGCAGAGTGTCGGAGGGGTGGAAGAAGAGAGAGAAAAGACCTTCTTAGGAGTCTTAGTGTCACGGCGAAAGCCTTCCCAGTGGCGATCTGTAATGAAGCAGCTCTCTGAGATGAGCCTAGCTTGTTCATATTTCTTTATTGGAGGTGGATATGGACACATATGCTTTATTTGGGGCGAACCAGGGATTACATAACTTCCAGGGACGGAAGGCTAAGGCTGTCTAGATACCTCATTAGCATGGAGTCCTCCCAGTCGTTGGTCGTGGTTATGTGTTCATAACCACGCCCTCAGATTTACCGCCCCAGATCTCTGTGATTCCCCGGTTTGACCACGCCCCACTTTACCAGTTTTATGCCTGTCTGGTAGCGTGGTCCCACACGCCCTACACACTGGCTGTGTGAGAGCTCTACAGAACTAGATGGGCTTTGGCAAAATCCTAGCTTCCTGATTATTAAGGTTGACTGTGGTTTTTAAGTATCGGTTGACTTTCAAAGTTCTCTCCCTCCTGCTCCCCGTCCCCCTCCCCGCCCCCTTCCATCCCTCTCCTTCTTTCCCCCCTCCCCGTCCCCCTCTCCCTCTCTTTCTGAGACAGGGTTTCTCTGTGTAGCCCTGGCTGTCCTGGAATTTGCTCTGTAGACCTGACTGGTCTTTTTTTTGTTTTTTGTTTTTTCGAGACAGTGTTTCTCTGTGTAGTCCTGTCTGTCTGGACTCACTCTGGTAGACCAGGCTGGCCTCGAACTCAGAAATCCACCTGCCTCTGCCTCCCAAGTGCTGGGATTAAAGGCGTGCGCCACCACTGCCCAGCTTAAATGTGTAGCCCAGGCTGGCTTCGAACTCGTGATCCTCCTGCCTCTGCCTCCTTCAGCAAATCCTATACCGGCATGCGCCACCAACAACTGGCCTGACTGGTCTTGAACACAGCCATCTGCCTGCCTTTGCCTCCCAAGTGCTGGGATTAAAAGTGTACACCACCACACCGGGCTCTCAAAGCATTCTTAGAGGTGTTAGGAGCAGCAGGGTGATTGCACCTTCATGTCTAACGGAAAAAAAAAAAAAAAAAGCAAAATAGCCGTGTGGGTATGTAAGAGGGGGAGTAATATTAGGGAAAGTGTTGTGAGCTGGGTGTGGCTGTCGGGGCTTCTCAGGGCCTCTGTACCCTGCGTTACTTTGCTATAATTTGGAAATGTAAATGTGGGTAAAAACAGCTGATTTGTGGAGGGCAGAAGAGGGATCCAACCTGCTGGATAAGGGGTAGGATTAGAGAAGACGGTGCCAAGACACAGAGGTATGGGATTGGTGGCTTTATACACATTGGGGTTCAAGGAACCCTCCATAAATTGTATGAGACCCAGGGAGAGGAGCATGGAGTCAGTTCCAGGGCAGAAAAGCATGTAGCATCATACCCAGTAGGGAATCTCCCCACAGGACCTGTGTGTGTGTGTGTGTGTGTGTGTGTGTGTGTGTGTGTGTGTGTGTGTGTGTACACTCAGTCACTGTGTCACTTACAAATGGATTTTAGGGGCTCACAGATGGCTGTATAGGTACACAAGGGTGGGTCCTAAGCCTGGATCCCTAGGACCCACGTGAAACCTGGTGCAGTAAGACATCTGTAATCTCAAGGCTCCTGTGCAGAGATGGAAGGCAGAGAGAGAGAAGGGGGTGGGGGGAGAGCATCTCCAGAAGCATCTGGGCCAACCAGCCTGGAATAATAGAAAACAAGAGAACGTTTCTCAAACAGAGTGAGCATCAAGGACATTTGTGGGTCCCTCTGACCTCTGCCTTCGTGCCGTGTGTACTTCCAGTTAAATAAAAAGTACGCGACATCTAAAGCTGGGTATGGAGAGAGGCTCACACCTGTACACTCAGCGTTCAAGATACTGAGGCAGGAGAATTGTCAGAAGTTCCCTACTATGCTAAGGCAAAAATAAATAAGTCAAAATAAATCAAATAATGGATTTACATTCATAAGAAACAAGGCTCCATAACTCCGTGGTACCTATGGTCAGGTAGCTGTTTAGAAATGTCTGGAAGGATACGCTACAGAAAGGAAAGGCACTGGAGTAGGTCAGGCACCATTGCTCTGGCTTGCTGATGCTGCCCCCTGGTGGCCCTGGCAGGACTGATATCTTAGGGTTTCTATTGCTTTGATAAAGCTGCGTGACCAAAAGCAACTTGGGAAGGAAAGGCTTATCTCCTTACATCTTGCAGTCCATCATCCAGGGAAATCAGGACAGGACCTTAAGACAGGAACCTAGAGGCAGGAACTGATGCAAAGATCATGGAGGAGCGCTGTTTACTGGCTCGCTCTTCGTGGCTTGCTCAGTTTTTCTTTCTTTCTGTTTTAAATTTAATCTTCTCTCATATATTACATCCTAACTGCAGTTTTTCTCCCTCCTCTCTTTCCAGTCCTTCCCCATCTTCCCTCTCCCCAAGATGTCTTCCTCCATTTTCCTTTAGAAAAGAGCAGGCCTCCCAGTGATATCAACCAAACATGGCCTAATAAGTTACAGTAAGACCAGGCACAAACCCTCATACCAGCTGGTTAGCTTGCTTTCCTAACAGCATTCAGGACTCCCACGGTGCCAGTGCCTACAGTGACCTGTGCTCTCCCACATCAATCACCAACCCAGAGAGTGCACCCAGGCTTGTCCACAGACAGATCTGGTGGCAGAATTTTCTCAGCTGAGATTTCCTCTTCCAAAATGGTTCTAGTTTGTGTCCGGGTGATATACAATTAGCCGCCACAATTGTCAGCTTGCCCCACAGACACATTACTATTCAACTAGAACCCTCCCCTTTCTCATTTGTCTCCAAGATGACGTGTTAACATTATGTCAGTGTTGTAATAAATTATAACAATATCTTAGGAATTTAACAAAGCACAAATAACTTAAATCTCTCTCAAAGCTTAAGCCTCTCTAAAATATCCGAAGTCTTTCTAAAACCATCTGTCTCTCAATTGTAGGCTTCTGTATAATAAAATAAGTTGAGTAGCCAGGCATGGTAGCACACGCCTTTAATCCCAGCACTTGGGATGCAGAAGCAGGTGGATTTCTGAGTTTGAGGCCAGCCTGGAAGCTCTGTCTCAAAGTGATGATGATGGTGATGAAGAAGAAGAGGATGAGGAGGAAGAGAATGAAGAGGAGGAGGAAGAGCAGGAGATATATACTTTTTTAGTCAAAGAAAGAAAAACGAGGACACAGTTATATTCAAATAAAAACAAAACTGAAGGCCAACAGTATAGATATCAGCATCAGACACTGGGGCTCACAATACTCGGGTCTCTGAGAGCTTCCTTACCACAGGACACAAGTCTACATGCAGGCCAGCCCCAGTCCACTGCTGCTGCTGTCCTTGGAGGTCATCCCATGGTACTAACATTTCCAAAATGTTGGAGTCTTTTCTGCAACTGGCCTGAGTCCTCACCAATAGCCTCCCCAGGCCTCTCCTCAGAAACTACAGCCTGACACACAGGGCCAAGCTCCAGCTGCTCTCATGAACCTCTTTATGTCTTCAAAACCAACACCGCCTCAAAGACCTACCAATTTCTGCTGCCAGCACAAGCTACAGCCTTGGCCCCCTGTGGACCACAGCTTCCGTGTGCTGACACTAAGGAAACACTTCCCAGAAGATTCTGTCCTCAATTTATCTTTTCTCTTCTTAATCACAACGGAGTCTCCAGCCCCAGATCACCAGCATCCATCGTCCCAGCAAAACCAAGTTTTCACTTCTGATCGTGCCTAACTCAGAATATTGTACTAATGACCCGATGGTCTTTGAAGGGCTTCAAACTTCCTTCTGAAGTGCCACAAGCCAGCCCACCGTTGCCCATATTGCTCTCAGTGTTCTTCTAAGGCCCCACAGAGCCGGCCTTTGAGTCCTGAGCACACACTGGCTCTTCCAGCTCAAAGTTCAAATGCTTCCGTAACCCTGTCCTAAGCACATAGCAGGGCTATCACAGCCGTACCCCAAAACCTGGTACCAATTTCTGTCTTGGTTGACGTTTCTATTGCTTTTATAAAACACAAATCAACAAAAGAAAGAAACAAACAAAAAAAAAAACAGCTTGGAAAGTAGAGGATTTACTTTAATTTATAGGCTGTAGTCTATCAATCAGAAAAGTCGGGGCAGGAGTTCAAAGAAGGAACCTAGAGGCAGAGCCTGAAGCAGAGGCCATGGAGGAGTGATGCTTACTGGCTTGCTCTTCACAGCTGGCTCAGCCAGCTTTCTTATGGCACCCAGGACTGCCATCCCAGGGGTGGCACTGCCCACAATGAGTTGGGCCATTCCATATCAATAATCAACCAAGAAAACTTACCCCAGGCTTGCCCACTGGCCATCCTGATGAGGACATTTTTCTTAATCGAGATTCCATCTTTTAGAATGAATCTAGCTTGTGCCAAAGTGACACAAAACGAGCCCACACAACTGTACACAGGAGAAAGCTAAGCCCTCTGTTTCCATGGAACAGCAGCCACTGGTAGAGATCCACTAGTGGGTGCTGTAAGGAAGCAGTCTGAGCAGGGGAGTGTAGTGGTGCACGCCTTTAATTCCAGCACTTGAGAGCAGAGGCGAGCAGATATACATAGCAAGTTTCAGAGTAGCCAAGGCTACATAGAGAGAGCCCCAGCTTGAAAAACAGTAAATAAATAGATACATAAATAAGAAGGCTAAACAAGTCACACAGAGCAAGCCAGTAAGCAGCATCCCTCCATGGCCTCTGCTTCATCTTCCTCTAGGGTCCTGCCCTACGTTCCCTTCACGATGAACTGCAGTCGGAACATGCAAGTTGAAATAACTCCCCACCCCCACCCAAGCTGCTTTGGGTCACGGTGTTTTATTACAGCAACCCTAAGAAACTCCCATTCTCCATCCCTCCTCCACGACCCCCCAGGACGGCATGGTGATCTTCACCATGGCCCACCTCTCACGACTGGACTACAGGTAGGCCAACGAGGGAGGAAAGAAAGGGAGGAGAGAGAGTAGTAGTGTGCAAGAGATAGAGAAAGAGATGAGCAAGGGTGAGAGTGAGCAGGAAAGGGAGGAATGGAAAGAGTATGGCGTGTGAGAAAGGGAAAGAGGGAGGGGTAAATGAATCAGTGACAGAGTGAGTGAGAAAGAAATGAATGAGTGTGTTTGTGGGTGAGTGGGGAGAATGGGTAGGAGTGACTGTGAATGAGTGTGTAAACTAGTGAATGGGTGTGTTTGTGGGTGAATGAGGGGGTGGGTGGGAGTGACTGTGAATGAGTGTGTAAACTAGTGAATGGGTGTGTTTGTGGGTGAATGAGGAGGGTGGGTGGGAGTGACTGTGAGTGAGTGTGTAAACTAGTGAATGAATATGTTTGTGGGTGAATGAGGGGAGAATGGGTGGGACTGACTGTGAGTGAGTGTGTAACCTAGTGAATGAGTGTGTTTGTGGGTGAGTGAGGGGAGAATGGGTGGGACTGACTGTGAGTGAGTGTGTAACCTAGTGAATGAGTGTGTTTGTGGGTGAGTGAGGGGAGAATGGGTGGGACTGAGTGTGTAAACTAGTGAATGAGTATGTTTGTGAGTGAGTGAGGGGGAATGGGTGGGAGTGATTGTGAGTGTGTAAACTCTAATGACTGTGCTTGTGGGTGAGTGAGGAGGAATGGGTGGGAGTGACTGTGAGTGTGTAAACTAGTGAATGAGCATGTTTGTGGGTGAGTGAGGGGGGAATGGGCGGGAGTGACTTTGAGTGTGTAAGCTAATGAACGGGTGTGTTTGTGGGTGAGCAAAGGATGACTGGGAAACTGAGTGAGTGTGTAAACTAGTGAATGAGTGTGGGTGAGGAGTGAATGGATGAGATAGTGACCGAGTGAGGTGTAACTTAGTGAATGAGTAATGACTGCAGCTGAAGGGTTGGAGGAAGTGAGGGTCTGGCCCACTTGTGGTCATGGTAACACCCTGACATGACCTTAATGTGAGAGGAAAAAAGCAGTAGTCAGAAGGTAGCAGACGGGGTTGAGCTTCCTACTCTCTGCCAGCCTGCCCATCACCACTTCTTCAGCTCTCAGGTCCTGGCTGACCCAGGGGTCATATGACCACACAGGCCAGCAGGCACTGGCTTTGGTGGTCACTCTACTGTTCAGAAGGCAGAGCCAGGCACCCCATAGCAAGCTTGCAACAAGTCCCTGGCTAGTTGCCTGGTACATTCCTATATGGACCTGGCCCATACAGGTTGAAGGCTCCGCTGGCTACAGTCCCCCTGGGTAATCACCGCCTTCCTGTTAGGGGCTATGCCAGTGTTGCAGGCTTCAATGTCCAGGCTTCCCAAATCCATCCGGGTCTCCTCAAGCATCTGTTTTCCTTCCTTCCTTTTTCCTTCCTTTTTTTTTTTTTTTTTTTTTGTAAGATTATTGATTATTTATTTAATGTATATGAGTACACTGTAGCTGTCTTCAGACATACCAGATAGTTGTGAGCCACCATGTGGTTGCTGAGAATTGAACTTAGGACCACTGGAAGAGCAGTCAGTGCTCTTTAACTGCTGAGTCATCTCTCTAGCCCCAAGCATCCATTTTCTAACCTCACCTGCATCACTCCCAGGAACCTTCAGAGACACACCCACTCCCGGCCCCACCCTCCTGTCTGTCTCCAGACTTCTAGACTGTTGATTTTAGTTACTTTCCTGATAACCTATAAAAGTGGAAATTCCCAGTTGGGGATTTAGCTCTGTGGTAAAAAATAAAAATGTCTGTGTTCAGTCATGCACACGCGCACACACACACACACACACACACACACACACACACACACACACACACTTGCTTTAGCCTGACTGTGGCCACCTGCCACAGATCTACTGGGAAATCCCTGTGGTGGAGTATGGGTAGTCAGTGGCCACGGTATCACCAGTGGGAACACTTTCTGGGATCTTTTCTCTTTCTTAGTCATTCCAGATTTTGTGCTTCTGTTATAAGTACAATAAACTCCGTTGGCGTTTCCGGTGTCTAGCTCCTCTCCAGTCTGTGTTATTTTGCCTGGCCTTGGGTGTCTGATGTAAGGACCCACAAGGGTAGGAGCCACTCAGGATTCATCGGGACCTCCTGGTCACCTGCCTTCCCCACAGAGGCTGTCAGGCCAGTCCACATGGTCCACACAGGATTCCAATGATACTGTGTTTCTGGGGTGCTGGCCCAGGGGTGACATCAGAGCCTTAAGGCTGAAGGGAGGAGAGGGGCTAAGACAAGTAGAAGCCGCTAGAGAGGGCACCTGAGGCTTGTGGAGGACAGATGGGGGCCCCAGTCCTGCGTGAGGATAGATTACAGCTTCAGAGCAAACAGCCTGTGTTGTACTTGGCGGAAGGGTATGGAAACGGGGGATTGTTCAGCTTCGCTTTGCCAAGGGCAGGACCTACAGCCTGCTTCACCTTCCTGACCTTCACCACTGCCACGTCACATACACTTAGAGTCCCCGTGTTACAAGGGCTCGCCTTCCTGTCCTGGGTTTGACCTTTCAAGTGGAAAAATGTCTGCCTACAGAGGTTAAAAAAAATGTCTCATTTTAAAATGGAAGTAGAAAGGCTTTGGAGTTAGAACAGTTCATAGAGTGATTGCTGTGTAAATGAGGACCAGAGATTGGATCCTCAGCACCCACACAAACAATGGAGCGCAGGGCTGGGCATCGTGGTACGTGCATTTAATCCCAGCAATCGGGAAGCAGAGGCAGGGGCATCTCTGTGAGTTCCAGGCCAGCCTGGTCTACAGAGGACAGCCAGGAACTATAGAGAGAAGAATAAAAACAAAACAAAACAAAAAAAATTACAAACAACCAACCAAAACCAAAGCTGAGGAGGCACAAGGGCAAGCATGGCCGCTGGCCGGTACCACCTCACTGCTTGCAAGGCAGAGACAGGGATCACTGGAGCAACCGGCTAACTAGTCTAGCCAAATGGGTGAGCTCTGGTTTCATCTGGTTTCAGCGTGAGACCCTGCCTCACTAAATAAAGTGGAGAAGTCAAGGAGGATATCAGGTGTCAACCTTTGGTCTTTGTACATGGGACCTCAAGTGTGCACGTGCGTGCATACACACACACACACACACACACACACACAGAGAGAGAGAGAGAGAGAGAGAGAGAGAGAGAGAGAGAGAGAGAGAGAGAGCTCTGCACACACATCCATACCAAAAAATCCAACCAACCAAATACCACTAAAGAGGAAGTTAGAGGCTGATGGCGCATGCTTGTAATCCCACCCTTGGAGGTGGGGACAACAGGATCAGGAAACAACAGGTCATCTCTTCTGTTACTTAGTGAGTTTAAGATCAGTCTGAGGTTCAAGAAACCTTATCTCAAAAACAATAAAAAATACACAGCAGTAAGGAAAGGAAGTGGGGGGTCGAGTTCTGTCTCTGTGTTCTTATTCTCAGTACTTCTTACAAGGAAGAACTGAAGTTAACCTCTGAGGTCACAGTCTCTGCGCAGCATCCGTGATGGATGGACTTCAGGAGGATTAGCCCCTAGGCCCACCAGGCTCAGGGTCCTTGACCCTTGCACTACAAATGTATCAGGAGTTGGGGGTGGGGGGTAGGGGGCGGTGTCAGTCCCAACAGTGAATGACCCAGTGAGGTAGCGGGAAGCAGAAGCACAGGAATGACTCAGCAAGACAAGGCTCTTAAAGCAGAGCCGGGATCTGACTCAGAGTCAACACTGGAGAAAATGGGGCAGAGTGGGGCTTGCTCTTGACTTGCCCTTTCAGAAGCCCCAGCCTATCTCCTCTGTGACATCAAGGCCAGAAGTTGCAAGGCAAAGAAAGACATCTCAGATGCCAGATGTCCCCGTATCTGGTAGCAGCTATACCAACTTCTTCCTGGGGTGTCCACCAGCACTTCCTAATTTAAGTGGTTGAGGGGGTCCCTGGGGAGGAAATACGGGGCTACTAGGGGCTGGAGCAACTGGCCACCATCCTCCATGGCTTCTCTAGAAGACAATTATGTCTACTCAGAAGCAGCCCCCAAAGGGAGCCCTCAGGGTTGGACTTCTATCCTCGGTGACTACCACCATGGTGGTAACCCTGAATGAGTTCATGTCCATCTCTGTGGGAAGCCCCAAGATGAACTGTCTTAGCCACTGGACAATTCAGGACAGCCTAGAAAATAAAGTGCTCTGCCGAGTGCCCTGATGATGGCTGTTGGGAGCCCTGCAGAGCACGCTGCCGATAAAGGGCTCTCCTGCCAGCCACTTGTTCCCCGAGCCCCTGGAAGCCTAGGGATATGACTGGTGCCCATAGCAAGCGCCGCTTCCCGTAGAGGAGAACCTGAAGGTCTTGGACATCTAAGGAACCGACACTTTCAGAGTTAGTGGCCTAAGAAGGAAAAATCAGCAGCGTGTGTTCCAAAAAGGCATCTACAGTGCTGTGGACACCCCAGATGGTGACTCAAAGAACCAGGTATATGTGACTGGGTGCTGGTTTTGAGGCTTAGCATCCTCTCTTGAGGAAGGGTGGGTTTAACAGAGTTCCTCAGGCGGTCTCTCTGGCGAGCACAGTAAACCCAACTCCACCGGCTGTGATCCTGGAAGGCTCGCAGGATCGGGGAAGGTGTATGTGTTTGCAAGGTCCGTGGGAGAGTGTGTCTCCTCAGAGTCCTTTAAGTATGGAGTAAAGTAAGTAGGGTCTGTCTTTGTGGACCACTTCTTCCACCCCATGTGGATTCTGGACACTTCTTGCCGAGAATGGTCTGTGACAAGCACATAGATGATGGGGTCAGCCACGCTGTTGACCGTAGACAGGCACAGAAACACCATAGAGGCCGTGTACAGCCGTCTTTCAAAGGCACACACGGCATCCCTGTCTCCTTGGTAGAAGGAAAAGCTGGCAGCTTTGATGAGCAGCACCACGTGGTAGGGTGCAAAGCAGACCAGGAAGATGGTGACAACTGCAATGGCGGAACGCTTCACCTTGTTTTTCTGTGCGGGACTCAGGCTCTCGCTGAGCTTGATGCTCCTGAAGATCTGGCGATTGGTGAACGCGAGGACGCCGAGAGGGACGGCAAAGCCAAAGGTGAAACGCAGGAAGTGGTAGCTGGCGATCCTACTGTTCATTCTCGGGGGCTCAAAGCAGAAGTTCTTCTCCACTTTCATGTTGAACACCGGATAGTGAACGAGTCCGACGAGAAAAATCACACATGCAGAAATGGTGACGGCAGTCTTCTGGTGGCGGTGGCCTCGGCTCTCCAGCGCATAGACCACGGCCATGTAGCGGTCGCAGGAAATGCAGCAGAGCAGGAGGATGCTGATGTAGATATTGCAGAAGAAGATGTAGGCAGTCACCTTGCAGGCCTGCTGACCCAGGCTCCATCTGTGTTGGTTCTGGATGTAGATGATCCACAGTGGTACGGTGCTGATGTAGAGTAGCTCACAGAGGGACAGACAGAACAGGTAGACGGCTAGCACATTTCTCTGCAGGACTTGCAACAGTGTCAGCCAGGCAGTTAGGCAGTTGGCCGGTAGGCCCAGCATGCACACTACACTGTACACCACCACCAGGACCACTCTGCTCTCCTCGTAGGATACATGGCAGGTCTCAGAGGAGGGTACGGAGGTAGTCTGAAGAATAGAGGCAACCCCCAGTGTGGTGTTTCCTGTGGAACAGAAATGACACAGTGGTAGGAGTTTATGGAACCATCCCGATTCAGGGAGACTTATGATACCAAGAAAAAGTAAGAAGCTGGATGGGTTGGGGCTGGAGAGATGACTCAGCAGGTAAAACAGACTTGTGGCAGACCCTGATGAGCTGAGGTGTTCTCTGAGTTCCACATGTGCACTGTATTCATGATGTGCATGCCTGCTACACATGCACAGTGCACACGCATGCCTGTTATACACGCACAGTGCACACGCATGCCTGCTACACATGCACAGTGCATACGCATACCTGACACACACACAGTGCACACGCATGCCTGCTACACATGCACAGTGCACACGCACACCTGATACACACACACAGTGCACACGCATGCCTAATACACATGCACAGTGCACATGCATGCACATACATGCTTGATATACACACATAGTACACATACATGCCTGTAACACACACTCAGTGGCACATGTATGCCTGCTACACACACAACACATACACAGACTTCAAACTAGACACATCAGGAGTTCAAAAGACTCCACCTGGAGGAAGCCAGTGGGACCAGAGAGTGGTTAGGACAGACACCAACCCCAGGCCTTGACGGATATGGGCAGGTAAGTTCTCTCCACACCCTCTTTCTCTGGCCACAGTGGCCATTGGTGGAGAAACCTTCAGCTATCTTGTGGCTCACATTTGGAGGCCCCAAGGACACTGTCTCCTGGCCCCCGGCTGATATCTGTTCCATGGCCCTGGTTGTCCTGGACTCCCTGGGATCTCAGCTGTCCATACTGTCATCCTCAGCCTGGATGGTTTCCAGGACCAGTCTGGTCATATGAGTGACAGGATGCCAGCTAAGAACTGTACTGCTCCTCAGGTGAGGGCTCCTTGTTAGGAAGGAGACTTGTCCCCACCAGAGTCTGATACTTTCTTAGGCAACGGATATGTTTTCCAGGCTTCCCTTTTAATCCCGATGAAACACACATAGCACAGAACGTTCTCCCCAAGTCCTTCATTCCTCAGCATGCATTTGATTGTCACTAAGGACATTGCTGTGCGGAGCCAAGCCTGTTCCCACCTCTAAAAATCTCCTCAGCCTGCAGACCAAAGCTCTTCTAGAAACACACACACACACACACACACACACATGCAGTCTCTATAGAGAGGCCTCACCCAAATGGACTCATCGATGCAGGTTTAGTCTACTGAACATACTATGTTCAAGGTTCACTCACATCATAGGATGTGTCAGAACGTCTCTTCTTTTTAAGACAGACTCGCCTCCCACAGTGACTATCCCACAGTGAACATACACAGACTCTTTGATACTTGTCATGTGTGCACGGAACCTAAGCTGCTTGCCACCGCTGGACTGTTACAAGCATTGTGAGCATTGGTGTCCCCGACTTCTGTCCCTGCTGTCTCCTTTTTGGGTACACCCAAAAGTGAGCTTGCTGGGTCACGTGGCCACTGTGTTTACTCCGAGGAAGCCTGTGCTACTTTCGAGTGCCTTCTCCGCTTTGCAGCCTCATCCGCAGAGCTAGCCAGCTTCTGCTTTTATTTTTCTTCCTTTTTGACAGCGGGTGTGAGGCACCTTCCTCCCACAGCCTAGGAGCCCTGCCTCACCACTCAGAGACATGCTGTTATCACATCAAAATAGAGAAAGTGAGGTTGAGGTTCCAGAGGTGGTGAGCTGCCTTGGGGCCCAGTGCTAAATCCTGGCATCAGAACCTGTGTGGAGCCAGCGGGCAGTGAGGGTGAGGAATGAGCCCATAGACTCTGTAGGTGTTTAGACAGCTCCTTACCTGGGCAGCTCTCTTCCCAAACACTCTCAGGCAGGCATGGGAGTCTGTTACCCCTCCCTGGTTCAGATGCCCCTCTGTCCTGCTGCCCTGTCTGTCTCATCGCTCAATCTCAGTTTAGGTGCCCTATCTCTGTACCCCACCGCACCCCACCCTATCCACACACCATGCAGTTTTACTGAAAACTGCAAGGAACACAGTCTGGGACCAACCTGCAGCCTTGCTTTTCCTGGTACCACACGGAACAGCTACAGACTCCCTGGCATGGCTCTGCCTGCTCAGGCCCATATGAGCCTTTGGATCTTCACTGTGGACACTGGGTCCTGCCACATACACCATCTGAGGATGAGTGTGGCTTCACAACCCCGAATCCTTGCAGGTTACCTTAGAAACACCTCCCTGGGGTAGGGAGGAGCTTCTGGAAAGAAAAGGAGGGTAAGGATGGTGGCATCTTGGAAAGCCATGGGAAGCTCCTGATCAACTGCTTACTGGGACCTCCTGAAAGCTCTCTTGGGCCACAAGATGGCTTGTGACTCAGCATTTGTCACGGTCACAGAAAGTATACGTTCAGAGTGCAAAAGATCTCCTCACTCCTGTGCCTGGTTTTCTCTAGCACTTGTCAAAACAATTATGAACCAAGTGAGTATGTCTTGAGTTCTACTGATGATTGATTGATTGGTTGATTGATTGATTGAGATAGTCTCTGGTCCCCAGATGGGTTAACAGGTACTATTTAGCATGTGTCGCTTACTGTACATGGTTTTATGTGATGGTAGATTAAATCCAAAGCTTCATGCTCACAAGAGCTCTAACCAACCGAGCCATATCCCCAGCCCCTTGCATCTGGAGTTTTTGATGGAGCAAGTCTGATTCTGTTTTTATTATAGGAGTCTGCATGTTAGGTTCTGAATGATGAGACCGAGGGTACCACATAGGAATTCTTGTGGGCCTTCTTCAGTGTCTCAGTTAAATGAGACTCTCTCACCTGCTGCATTGGTGGGTTCTGATCTCATGGTGGCTCCTGTGTGAGCTCAATGGATTCCCCTTGCGAAGGTGGCTCTGACAGCTTAAAATGACCTGGAGAAAGAGTGTGTTGAAATGGAGTTAGGTGAAAATGCAAACAAAACAAAACAAAATAAAAGCCAATGAGAATAAACCATCCAGCCAGCCACCCACCCACACATCTATCCATCCATCCATCCATCCATCCATCCATCCATCCATCCACCCAGCCACCCAGCCACCCAGCCATCCAGCCATCCAGCCATCCATCCATCCATCCACCTATCCACCTACCCATCCAGCCATCCATCCACCCACCCACCCATCCAGCCATCCAGCCAGCCATCCAGCCAGCCATCCAGCCATTTATCCAGCCAGCCAGCCAGCCAGCCATTTATCCATCCATCCATTCATCCATCTATCTGTCCGTCTGTCCGTCTGTCCATCCATCCACCCATCCATCCATCCATCCATCCATCCATCCATCCATCCACCCATCCATCCATCTGTCCGTCCGTCCGTTCATCTGCCCATCCATCCACTCATCCATCCACCCATCCAGCCATCCAGCCATCCAGCCATCTATCCATCCATCCATTCATCCATCTATCCTTCCGTCCATCTGTCCATCCATCCGTCTGCCCGTCCGTCTGTCCATCCATTCATCCATCCATCCACCCATCCATCCATCTGTCCGTCCGTCCGTCCGTCTGCCCATCCATCCACCCATCCATCCATCCACCCACCCAGCCAGCCACCCACCCAGCCAGCCAGCCAGCCAGCCAGCCAGCCAGCCAGCCAGGCTGTTGCAATGCCAGTCATCCCAGATTGACTCATTCAACAAAGAGTCTAGAGCATCCCACAGTCAACAAAAGGTAATGCAGTACAGACAACCAGGCACCAGGGAAGCCGGCGAGCATCAAAGCATCACCCTGGATACCATAGTTAAGAACATTATTTGTTGGTTATAGTTGGCAAAGCTGATGGCACCTGAGCTTCCTCGGAAGAATTAAGATGAGCTCCCAAAAGGCCAAGAAATGCAAAATAGGCACGAAGAAAGGTCTTTTTGTTTTATTGTTGTTTTGTTTCAACTTGTTTTGTTTTTCTGCCTATCAGGTTGACAAAAATAACTAAATTCAGTGTTCCGGAGACTGAAGACATGGCACCCTGAAGCTACGTGATGGGATGGTCACTGGGTACAAATATTTCAGAGCCCAACTTTGCCGTCAGTTTTCAACAAACTTAAGAAAGTTTAACTTTGAACGTGCTAAAATTCCTCCTAGGGAATTCTTTTCTCCTGATTAAATAATGACCTAAAAAGTTACGGGTGTGACCTGCCTGCCCACCTGCTCCCCCAACACACATGGCTGCCCTTCAGTCAGGCAGATTACCACAGTATTTGCCCAGAGCACACTGGGCCTTTGGGAGTGGCCTTTGGAATCCTATGGAAGCCAGTCCAAGTGAGGCTGAGCCCACAGACATCCACGTCAAGCCCTGGAGCCTCACAAGTCGGCACCAGTTCCTAGCTCCCCTGCTTCCTTCTCAAGAGTCTCTGAAAATAACAGGAGGGTAAACGGTTCACCTGAGATTACAGAAGGTCACTGACTTCTGAAGAAGTTTAAAGTAGTGCCTACACTAAAGAGAGGCAAAGCCAGAAAGGGCAAGAGCCACTGCCAAGCATTGTCCCTCAGCAGGTTCCTTGCATCACCCCACCAAGCCTTGACCTGCTGAGCACCAGGACAGGTGTCCGTCTGTCCCTCTGGGTCTCAGCCTTGAGCAGGCTGTGGGCCATAACGGCTTGCTGGTCCCTCTCTGCTCTACCTCTGGCTCAGCAAACTTCTGCTCCTTCCAAATTCAAAACACCACTAATCATAACCCACCACCACCACCACCCCATTCTAGCAAGTGAGCACGTGACTGCAAGGAGCAGTGCCTGGAGCCTGAGTCTGAGCTGTGAGAGGCCTGCACCTCCCATCCCTGCAATTAGAGTTCTGTAAAGCCAGCTGCAGAGCCAGTCTGGGGCAGGTCTGTCCCCTACGGGGGCTGCACCATGTTCATCCTAAACACCCAGCAACCCTGAGTGTGGGGAAGGAGGAGGTGTTCAGTGTTCAGCCACTGTGTAGAAGCCAGAGGAAGCAAGGGCTCAACAGAAAACGTGACATGCACTTCCCTCCTGAGGTGAGGATGCTCTGTGGGAAACTGCCATCGCTGCAGGTCACATCCCTGTCACCTGTGGACAGAGCTTGGCCAGGGAGACAGAGCAGGCTATTGGGGTTAACTGCTCAGCCTAGACAGAACAAAACAGGGCTGTGATATCTGCCTATGGGTCACGTTGCTAACCCTCAGGTAAGTGTTGGGTCATCAACACTTACAATCAAAGAGGATTAACTGTGAGGCTAAGGCTAGAGCAGCCTGCACTGGGACACCAAAGAGAGGAGGGCTCTTAAATTTCTATACTACAGTGGGGCCCCTCACCATGGCTGTTCTTGGGTAGCTGACGGAGCTCTTGGCCTTGTATTCTTGTCATCCTTTGTGCTGAGGGCAAGTCATGCTCGTCCCTTTCTCAACCTGACACTTCCTTTTTAGCTGTCTGTCTTCTCTGTGCTAAAGGGTCTCCCTCAGAACATTCAGAGCCTCTCCCTTTCCTGTCTAAGCTCCGAGGGTCCCTAACCTGGCCAGATAAGTTGTTGTGGCCATCTTGCAACAACTAGACTATTTCGTCCACAGGAAGGGACAAGTGTCGTCAACAGTCCCACGCTCCAAGATAGTCTTCTCTCAGAAGTGCAG
Source organism: Arvicanthis niloticus (assembly GCF_011762505.2). NCBI lineage: Eukaryota > Metazoa > Chordata > Mammalia > Rodentia > Muridae > Arvicanthis > Arvicanthis niloticus. Next base: position 6,018,135 of record NC_133430.1, on the reverse strand, counting down.
CTGGGCTAGACCATCTTATGAATCCCTGAACTGAGTATGGATGTGGAAAGATGAGGAAGAAGAGAAGGATCCTTGTACCTGTCTTCTCCAAGAAGCAGACACTGACCTCTCTGTTTGTCGTGGGGGGCTGGCCTGGCTGTGGGTAGTGACTTTTCCTCTTGATATCCTGGGCCTTCTTCAGTGCTGTGTGTCATCTGTGAGAGAGTTGGAAGTGGCTGACCCCTGAGGGTAGAAGATCATGGCCTGCTTCCCTCAGGACTCGGCAACAGTGTGCCCCCAAACCTTCTGAGAACGTCCTATTGTTCTCATGAGGCCCACCACATCCACAAAGGCCACACCCCCACATAGTTTACCACCATGTTCGTGGTGTCTGCTTGACCTGGCGGACTCCACTACTCAAAGGGACCTATAGCAGCCTGAATGCCATCAAGTGTCTGGTGGACAAAGTGCAGCACAACTGGAATGCTGACCTTAGCACATCACTTGTAGCCACCAGGCTGCGTGGTGAACGGGCCCACGGTCCCCAGATGTCCTCCTCTACCTGTCCTAACTCCCAACTGTGTCCCTGCTTCCCCTTGTCCACCAATCCTCAGACTCGTGAGACCTTATCCAGCCTGTCTTCAAACCACACCTTCCTGGTGGCCACCTGGCTCCCAGCATCCTTTCCACTCCCACCCTCCTGTCTTCAGCCTTCGATAGAGCCAGTCTCACACCCTCTCCTCAGTAGTTTCATCTTTGAAGAAGAGAGGTACTTGGAGTCACCAGGACAAGCGCAGGCAACAAGCCACCTGTGATGCCTATGGTCCTTGAGCCCTGTGCTCTGCCACCACTGATGACAGTCCTGTCAGTCTCTTGACTGTGGAGCTTTTTTAGCAGACAGGAAGGCACAAAGGGAAGACATACTTTGTCTCTGCCACTCGGAAGGGTGAACTGTACGCCAGGGTGGCCCATCGAGTCACCAGCACACTGCGCCCCATTTCTCCACCACAGGAACTTCTGGTTGTTTTGGTTGCTTCGGTCTTTCACTTTCCCACCCTCCCACAGGCTTCTCTGGGGCCAGCGGGAAACAGCTCAGTGGTAAGTGCTTGTCACACAAATGTGAGGACCTGTATTTGGGTCCCCAGAACCCACATAAATGCCTAGTTCCTGTGGCAGCCCACCTATAATTCCACCCTCAGAGGGTAGAGATGAGATCCCCAGAGCAAGCCAGCTAGGAAGAGTAGCCACATCTGTAGACTCTGGGCTTGAACGAAAGACCCTGAGGCCTCAAGGAAGAAAGTGGAGGAGCGACTGGGGATAGTTTTGAACATCAATCTCTGGCCTCCACATTCACGTGCGTGTATACATGTATGTGCCCATACACATGGAAACACACACACACACACAAACACACACGCACACATACACACACACATACAGAGAGAGGAGAAATAGATGAGAAAGAGAGAGAGAGAGAGAGAGAGAGAGAGAGAGAAGAGAAAAGAAAGGCAAAAAAAAAAAAAAAAAAAAAAACCATTATCCTCATTTCTGTCCTCAAACTCAGAATACTGACTCAGATTCAGAACACCGTTTGGCAGGGACTGTTAAGTTACTAGTGTCAACTCCACATCATGTGGATGTGGGGGCCCATCCCCCACACCACGCTTCTCATCAATGCACATTTCAGTTTGACTGATGTCTAAGCTGCAGCTACTTCTCCTTCCCACCTCTCCTCGGGGTATCTCCGTTCTTACCCCTCTGTGTGGTTAACCCCCTAAGACATTGCGCCATGTGTCCTTATCAGTAAAACCATAACAACTGCTCACAGACCTTAGTGGCTAACCTGAATACTCCATGAATCTGCCCTCACAAATCTAGTAGAAGTCACGAGATCTCCTCTGCCAGGCACTCCAAATGCCTGGCCCCAGGAGTTGCTTAGTGGCCAGCCCTAGGATCTAGCCCCATGACCAGACAGCCTATCCCAGTAGAGCCCCACCGTTCATCCCTCCTCAGAACCGGCCTCTAACCCTAGGTAACTCCTAGGAAGAGGAACCCCTAGCCCCATCAACCATACTGTCCAGGATGTTCCCAAGGCCTTCGTGGCGCTCAGTTCCCTGTCAGAGGAAGTCCAGTCCTTCCACTTTCCTCTGTATCTACAGTTGGGGTAAATATCTTCCAGAAGCACGCAGTAGGTTGAGGAAATGGCAGTCTGATAATACGCTATTATCCCTGTTCTCCTACACAGGTGGGCATGGTACCCTTGAGTTCCCTCTTGGGGACAGGCCTTGGTTAAACACTTTGGGCCAAGCCACAGTATTATAGCGTCAAATCACATTTTTCTCAGTAACCCACTGTGGAGGGCCTGGCCTCCCAGACCCACTCCCCAGATCTAGGATCCACTGACTTACCCAAGCCCGTCCCGAGGCAGCACAGAGCAGACCAGTTCTGAGGCAGCACTGAGCAGCCCTCTGCAGGCCCAGCTGAGAGGTTTCAGGAAGTAATGGGGGGGCCTGAGCATGCTCACTCCGAAACTCCCCTAACCACAACTCAGGCTAGCGTAAGGCTTACATCACGGTGATGGCAATGGGTTGGGATGACAGAAAAACAGCTCCAGACCTGTTTGACCTTGCTCTGATGATGGCTCTGCTCAGGAACCGAGAACTGAGAGATGGGGGCTCAAATGGCCCTGCCGGGCAGCTCCACATGGACTGGCCCCCACCTGCTCCCCAGTCAGGCAGGGCAGGTCCCATCACCAGTTCTTTACATCCCAGTCCTGGCCCTGGATACTCCTGTGCCAGGAGGTCACTGGTTGACACTGGTCCCTGTTGGAAAACCCACCTGGTGCCCTGCATGCAGTCTACCATGAACCTGATCATCCAGGCCGATCCTTTCCTGGGGGCAGAGCCCTCAGGGGTACAGCTCCACCTCAGCTCTGTCTGAGAAACCATCCTTCATTTCAGATCATAGCCTTCACCCAGGAGCTCTATAAGTGCTTTTTCTCTCTCGTGAGAGCCACATGAACAAGGAGAGTAAGTAGGTGGCCTTACTGGGGCAGCCGCTACACTCTCAGCTACAGGGCTGCTCGGGCTGATGGCCACAGCAGACCCCTGTGACCCTGGGCTCATACAACTTACATCCAAATGTAACCCACTTTCTCTGGGAAAAAAAAAAGTTGATGTGTTCATAAAAAGATAAAGAGATAAAGAGAATGTGTTCTGTGGGTTTGTGGAGAGGTATGGGGGAAGGGGATGTCTCAGCAGGCCCATGCAGAGGCATCTCTTCCCCCTGAGAGACCAGTCACACACTGGAATAGCATAGAATAGAGTTTATTCAGGGTATGGGGAGGGGAGTCAGGAGGGTAGTAGAGGCAGAGAGAGAGAGAGAGAGAGAGAGAGAGAGAGAGAGAGAGAGAGAGAAGAGGCCTGCCATGAGCATGTGGAGAGAGGGGGAAAGAAAAGGGGGGCGAGGGGACAGAGGGATCAGAGAGCAAGAGATCAAGAGAGAGAGGAGGGGAGCCAGGCGGTGGTGGCGCACGCCTTTAATCCCAGCACTTGGGAGGCAGATACAGGTGGATTTCTGAGTTCGAGGCCAGCCTGGTCTACAGAGTGAGTTCCAGGACAGCCAGGGCTACACAGAGAAACCCTGTCTCGAAAATACCCCCAAAAAGAGAGAGAGAGAGAGAGAGAGAGAGAGAGAGAGAGAGAGAGAGAGAGAGAGCAAGAGAGAGAGGAGGGGGCAAGCAGCCCCTTTTATAGTAGACCAGGCCTACCTGGCTCTTGCCAGGTAAGTGTGGGGGTGCAGTTTAGACAGAATGCTAACAAAAGTCTGGTGGCCACTGCTGGTTCCCACTGCTAACTTAACCACACCCAACCCAAAGGCTGGCTCTAGGCTTGAGGGTGTTGGTCCCTTCCTTAACAGCTCCCAGTGTCCTCAAAACTGAAGGTGAAGCTGGCCTTGGTAGCCTGTGTACAGTTACACCTTCAGAAGAGCTAACTGAGGAAGCAGAGCTTCACAGAGCATTTTGAAAGGTCGTGACCCAGATGGCAGATCCCTGCACAAGTCCTAAGACAGGAATTCCTTACTTTGCTCCCTGAGAGTCATGCCAGGCTTAAGGCTGTGAGGCTGGAGGCCTCTTTCTCACCCCACCCGTAACAGACATTTACATATTTGTGTGGGTGGCAGTGTAGTCCCTAGAAAGTCGGCCGTCAGGGGTGTGGGGCAGGCAGCTGGCATGCGGGCCTGAAGACAGTCCATCTTAACTCTCTGAAAGCAGCTGTTCGTGAGCCGTGACCTTCAAGGAATCTAGTGCACAGTAAGGTCCTCCCTGGGCTCTGACCGTGATGCCACTGCCCCCACACTTGACCACTCCTGACCACGATGCCACTCATACCTGACCTCTGGAGGGCAAAGGGGGTTGATGGCTCTGACACAAGTGGACATGGCCTTCTGCAACCTGGTCAGCCTCCTCGGGAGCTCTACCTTCCATTCATCACAAGGGGTTGCAACTCTCTCTTCCAATTCTATAGGTGGGAGTTTGCAACGTTCTCAAGTTTATTAGTTTTTTTTGTGGGCGGTGCTGAGCTATGCCTACTCTTGCCTGCCTTCCCCCGGAGGCCTCAACATGGCAAACCAGACAGGTCTCTCAGCATTTAACTTTAACGTGGTTGAAGTTCATTATAAAAAGGCCATCTGACCACTCTTTAGGGAAGAGCACTCCCCAGGAGCCCGTCATCTCCAGAACCTTTTCACCTTGTAAAGCTGAAAGTCTGTTCAGTAATGCCACCCTACCCAATTCAACCTGCTGACTCTAGGAAAGTGACCAATCTGGGGACCTCAGCATCACCAGCATCAAACACAGCTTGTCCTGTGTGCCTTGCTCACTTTGTTCAGCACAGTGTCCTCTGGATTCATCCAGCTGCAGCAGGTGTCTGAATGCTTCTTCCTAATGGCTAGATAGTGTTCCCCTGTAAGATGAATGTGGATGGGCACGTGCCATCCATGGATGGACACATGGGCCACTTCTCCCCTGAGACCTCTGTCTTAGTCAGGGTTTTGATTGCTATGATGAAACACCATGACAAAAAAAAAGCAAGTCAGGACAGGAACTCAAGCAGGGCTGGAACCTGGTGGCAGGAGCTGATGCAGAGGCTATGGAGGGGTGCTGCTTACTGGCTTGCTCGCCATTGCTTGCTCAACCCGCTTTCTTATAGAACCCCGGACCGCCAGCTAAGAAATGGCACCACCCACCATGGGCTGACCCCTCCCCCCATTGATCACTAATTGAGTAGATGTCTTTACAGCTGAAAACTCTGAAGGCATTTTCTCAGTTGAGGTCCTCTCCTTTCAGACGACTCTAGCTTGTGTCAAGTGGACATAAGATAAGCAGGACTGCAAGATTTACAGATTTTTACATTATGTTATGTTCTTGTCGAACAGTCATTCTTTTTCTTTCCTTTCTAATGTCTGTGGGTATTTGCTGTTAGGTTTGTCTGTCATGGTACTCACAGGAGCCAGAAGAGGGCACTGGATCTCCTGGAACTGGAGTTCAAAACGCTGTGAGCCGCCCTGTGAGTGCTGGGAATTGAACTCGGGTCGTTTGTAAGAGCAGCCAAGGCTCTCAGCCAACTGCTGAGCTGTCTCTCCAGCCCCAACGGTCATTTTTCTCCGTGACACGAAAGTTGCCCCACCTTTGACAAGCTGCCTCTGTGCTGGTGATGGCATAGTCTGTCTCCTTAGGAGTGTCAGTATGGTCACCTGTTTCCAGACACCTAGCTGTCTGTTGGGTTTATCTTTATCGTGTGTTAACAGGATACCTGGTCCCTCAGCAGAGATGGGAGTGCCCAGGGTCAAGCCTCAGCCCCTCTGCCTTCCTTTCGCCATAATCTGTCTCTCAGAGGAGAGTTCTGTCCTTGCTTTTCCCACATTTGGGCCTTACTAATGCCAAGGGAGACAGGAAGTAGAGGTTTCTATGGAGTTGGCCTATCATACACAGGAGAGCCAGAGGTCTCCAGTCCTAGCACAGGAAGTACTGAAGGGATACGCCCAAAGCAGGAGAGGAAGCGGAAGGGGCTTTTGAGACGCGTCAACCCAACGGCTTGCCAATTCTCAATGCCCTGGTTCCTTTAACAGGGGTGTACTCCACGTATGAATCACACGCCACTGCTTTCAACAATGTCCCATTGTGTCCCAGCTGGGCCCAGGCTGCTCTAAGCCTAGAACCTCTGGCAGTTACACCTAATCCGTGGGGGTTTTCTTCCCAGTGCTGACCCAGTAGCTTCCAAGTCTCTCAGAAACCAACCCCAGATCTTTATCTCATGACCAAAGGCAGCGACTTGAGTTCTTTCTGGCCTTGAAGGCTATTTTCTCAGTGTCAGGGAGGGAAGGAGAACTGAGGTTGCTCCCCTTTGAGTTGACCAGAATCACCCAGGCAGCTCTTCTGCTCCTCAGCAGAGAAGTTGGGGGCATCCATGGATAGGGACCAGAGGAAGCATTCAAGGGCAGGGAGTTACTAAGTGCAAAGCCAGAGACTTATAGGAGTTCTGCGGCCTATGTCCAAGCACACACATCCCAGGATGACAGTCTTAGAAGTGCAAGGGACCCCGAAGCAGGCTGGAGAGCTCAGGGCACTCAGAGGGACGTAGGGCAGCTGGGGCAGGTGCAGGAACCTGCTTTGAGACATCGTAGGAGCAGCATCTTGACCAGGTACCCTCCACAGTGTGGGATCTGGAACATCCCATCTCTACCTCTGGAAATAACCCCAGAAGGTTCCAGGTTAGCCCAGTCAGGGTCCAGAACCCCTTCCCAGCCCTGCTAAGCCAACAGCACTGGCTATGAGAAACCCTGGAGCCTGGGGTAAAGCTGAGGACAGGTTGGACATAGCTCCAGCCCCGCCTCTATTCTTTCTCCCCCTGCATTATTACCCCACTTGACCTTAGACGTCCACTGGTCACCTTATCTGAGGAAACCCCATCTATGGTCATGCCTTTCCTGAACCCCACTCTTGACTTTCTCCTTTTCTCTGCCTTGTGATGGAGTCAGCCTGGCTCTGAGATCTGGAAGCTACAGACAGATCTGTCCAGGGCCCACAGCTCCGGATCTCAGCATCTCATTTGTTAGATACCTTGCGGGGAGTAGAGGCAACAGGGAGGATCTGAGAAACCAACGTCTCAGTCAGGACGAGAGCCCTGGCTCCATGGTCCCTCATCTGGATCCACTCCTGACACACACACACACACGCACGCACACACACACACACACACACACACACACACACACACATCTTTTCTGTCCCTAATTCCATCTCCTGACTCGCCAGTCACCCTTGATGCTTTCTGACAGAGGGGTAGCAGCAAAGGTGATCCCTGTGGCACTCTGACATCCCAGCCTGAGACCAAGAGCCATTTGGAGCTGTGGGCACCTTGCAGGACCAGCTTCCAGGACTCAGGGAAGAGGGAGACAGAATACCTGTTAATGACCAGCCCCCAGGGTGGCAGGAGAGGCCTGATTAGTGACTACCTACTACTTTGTGCCAGGCTAAGCAAGACACATCTTCCCTCCACTCCAGGAAAGATGAGTGCCCTCTCTGCCACAGCCCCTCTCTCAGGTCTCTATGCTTTAGCCCTCACAACCCCTCAGTGGATACCCTCAGCGCCCAGATCCATTCTCAGCAGCTTCCAGGAACTGTCTGTGTTTACCCTAAAGGTCTCTCAAGGCAGGAAAAACCCTAGCAAGAAAGGCCACCCCCAAAATTTGGTAGTACCTGCTCCAAGGGTCTTTCCCATGAGTCAGCCTGTAGCCTGTATTGAAATGCAGAAGTGCACAGTAGAGTGTGTGGGCCCACTCCTGTTCACCCAATCCCAAGCTTCCTGGAGATAAGTCTTCAGCATCCCTCTTTCAGTGGAGGCATCTGGCCACACTCCAGACTTGCAGATTCCATTTCTGTGTCATCTGGATGTCAAACGCCTGAGGGTAGACTGGAAATAAGAATCTGGAGACATGGGCAGCCAGACCTTCTTCAGCTGGTCTCTCCATGCCCAGGGAACTCCCCTCCCGCCCTTGCACCTCGCTTGGGATCACACCTGGAGGCCTTCATCCAGAATAGGGACCACCATCACCTCCACCACCAAGGGGACATGTAGCATCCCTGGAAATACACAAGGGACATGCTGCTGTTGGGTAGAGACCAGAGATGCTTCTTAAGGCCCAGCACAGGAAGCCCCTCCAGCACCCCAAGTGTCCACAGTGCTGTATGTGAAGCCCAACGGCTGTTGTGGCTAACACAAAATTTGGAGCAGGCTCTAGTAATGACCCCGGGTAAGATGATGAGGCCTGGGAGGTTCCTGCACCATGTCCTGACTCCTTACCACACCCAGCCAGGAGAATCTTCAAAGCTGGGGGACCTGAGCTGGCAGCTGAGGTCAGAACAGCCATAGAGACACACAGAGGGGATGGCCCAGAAAACCTAGAACAATGTTCCTTCCCTCCCTTTGCCACTGAAAGCAGAAGTGATCTAGGTGGGGGAACTACAAGACCCAGGGTTGCCCTGGGTACTGCGGTTTGGTGTCTTCTATACCACACATCCATGACACCGTCTCAGACGTGCAGATATGGTAGTGAGAACCCATTTTTAAAAGGGCCCCACTGATGTCACCGCTCTGTACTTACCAGAAACTGGTCATTGGGGCTGTAGCCACCTCAGTTCCCAAAGGCTGGGGATCCCACTGCGTTGTTGACTGGGGTTTGTGGGGTCCCCTCACCCGTAACTAGCAGGGGAGGTCTAAGGTTAAAGTCACCAAGTACCCCAAACACTGCAGCTTCTGGAGTTGATGAGTTCTCAGCCCTACAGGACCCCTCCTAGTCACATGGCAGACTTCATCCTGAGCCTGCGAGTCTTGCACCATAGGCTTAATGAAGCAATACCTAATCCAGGGACACATGGGCTCTCTCAGGCCGCAAGGGATACATCTCCCACCAAGGAGAAGATTTGATCAGGTGAGCCAGCTCTTCTTCCTGTTCCTTCTACTACAGATGGCCAGGCTCTGTGGCTTCCTTCCGGGGTAGTGGGTATGCCATGCACCCCCAAAGTCATGCCTCCCTCCTCCCATTAAAACCCCAGCTGCTTCCTCACTTGCCCACAAGATCAAGATGCTGGTGGATACACACAGGAGCATAACCAGACACATATCTGTTAGGCCACACCCACCTGAAGAAGCCTTATGTGTCTCCATGCGTACACTGCCTGGGCTGACCTTACATGTATACACTATGTATACATGTATACACTATGTATACATGTATACATACATGTATACAGTTGTATACACTAGCTAGCATCTTTGGGATTTCTTTTTGTTTAAAAAACAAGTTTGCATTTATTTACTTACTGTGGGTGTTAGCTCTTTGGTGGGAGGTCAGAGGACAACTTCCAGGAGTCGGATCTCTCTTTCCACCTTGTGGTGTCTGGGGATTGAACTCACATCGTGAGGTTGAGTAGCAGTGGCCTCGAGGTGCCAAGTCATCTCATTGGCCAGTTACTTTGCACTGTTTAATCTGCACAGAGAAAACTAACCCTCCAATACTCATGTCTATAGATTTAGCAGTGACATAGCTGTGTATCCCCTACCATGCTCATGACAGTTCTCAGTCCTTTGTAGTCACTGTTTTTTTGGTTTTTTTTTTTGTTATTTTTGTTTATTTGTTTTTGTTTGTTTGCTTGCTTGTTTCCCCTTTCTTTCCTCTGGTTTTGCCTTTCCAAAAGCCTGTTGGTTCTGGCTCCCTGTGTAAGAGAAATGCTTTGGAAATCTGCCCACGGGTGAGAATTGCCTGCATTCCCCTTTCCCCCCACTAAGGGGCGCTCCGTTTTCTGGATGGGCTGTGGGTCTTTAGCGACTAGCCAGTTGAAAAAGGTAGTTTCCAGCTTCTGATTGATCAACTGCTGGAAGATTTTCAACACAGTCTCTGGGTAGTCGAGGGGTGACAAATCGCTCGAGGGGTGTTCTTTCACAGAGCCTGACCCCCCTGTGCCATCCCCCCAGCAATAGCTGAGCACATTGGTTTTTTTTTTTTTTTTTTTTTTTTTTTTGGTTTTTCGAGACAGGGCTTCTCTGTGTAGCCCTGGCTGTCCTGGAACTCACTCTGTAGACCAGGCTGGCCTCGAACTCAGAAATCCGCCTGCCTCTGCCTCCCAAGTGCTGGGATTAAAGGCGTGCGCCACCACCGCCCGGCGCACATTGGTTTTGTTGTTGTTGTTGTTGCATGTGTGTCTGCACTGATGTCTGTGTGCTGTTCTGTTGGGTGCAGCTGCAGTGCCTAGGTTTTCATTTGCTTTGGCTTGACGATAAATGATGAGTTTCTTCCGACTGTCACTTGTCCCCTGCGTCCCCTCTCTGGTGCCATGTTTGTTCATATCTTTAGCCCATTTTGAAACTGGCTTGATTACTCCTTTGCTGTTGAGTTCTGAGAGGTCTTTATGTATTCTGAATAACGCCTTGGCTGGTTAATGGCTCATCCTATCAGCTTGTGTTTTATTATCTTTGACATCTTCCATCACCATCCAGATCTCTACTATATCCTATTTCATGGAGGGTTTTTTTTTAACTGTTGATTTTTATCTTTGTTTTTCAATTCTCTTGGGAGTCAACCTACTTCTTTGCCCTATATGTGATCTTTCAAATCTGAAGTATAAATTTAAACAGTGAAGTTCAGCCCCATCCAGTGCTGAACAGATGCACCCAGGTGTGCATTCAGTTGCCACCTCTCCCCCTGTGCCAGCCCTAAGGACAGGGACCCCACACTTCCCAGTCCTGAGGCCCTGTCTTTGCTACACACAGCTTGGAGCTGTTTCCCGATGCTCCAGTCTCGCTTCGGCCGCGAGTCTGGACATGCGGTGTGTTTGCTGCGATTCTGTTTTCCATGTTTTATGTTTTTATGACCTCTGCTTTAGCTCGTGAGTTATTCAGTCCTGTGCCTGCGTTCTCGAACGTGACGTTAAAAGGATCATGCAGCATGAGCACGAGCTCCTGCCACTCATGGTCTGTAACTACCCATTTCCAGTCCCTGCCCTCTGACCTTCTTCATTTGCCAGTCCAGTCCATCCCTCTACACACCTGCCCACCGCCCCCTCCACCACCACCCCTGTCCACCAAGTCACCCTCCTAAATCTCTCTGTACTCAGCGCTCCTCCACTCCATCCGCCTGCCTACCCCCATCTCTCTATTTGTATCAAATCCTCAGGCAACCCCAGCGTCTGGAGTCAAACAAGGCCTCCAGCCTCACTCTGCCATTTTCCATGACAAGCATAACTGGGCAGAGATACTCAGGAGGAAGTTGGAGGTTTCCTAGGACATCTCCCCCTGACCTCCCTCCAAATCTCCACAGCAGCTCAGCCTTCCAAACTCTAAGACTTGATTTCCCACAGCCTTTGCCCCAAACTACCCCTGAAGACCAGCAGCAGGCAGAGGTATACCGACTGTACCCAGGGCCCTGACACAGCTGAGTGCATTCATCTGTAGAAGACTTTGCTTCTGAGAAACAGTGGGCTAGGTTTAGGGGTGCTGCCCGACTGAAGAAAAGGAAGCAGGTAGCTGGCAGCATCTCTGGTGAGAAAAGACCACTTTGACGCCAAGCTAATGGCTGCTGCTGCACCTTTAAACCAGCATAAATGAGGGGGCAATGGTATGCTTGTTTCCTACTGGGTATACTGGTAAATGGCAAGTAGCTTGGGGCAGGTTGGGAGGTCTGGTTTATTTCCTTGTTTTTTTTTTTTTTTTTTGAATAAACTTTATTTGCTGTGCATTGGTGTTTTGCTTGCCCATATGTGAGTGTGAGAGTGTCAGATCTCCTGGAATTGGAGTCACAGGCAGTTCTGAGCTGCCATGGAGGTGCTGGGAATTGAACCCAGGTCCTTCAGAAGAGCAGACAGTGCTCTTAACTGCTGAGCCAGCTCTCCAACTCCCTTATTTTCTTGTTTGAGAAAGGGCCTTGTTATACAACCCAGGGCAGGCTTTGAACTGGAACTCTCTGCTTCCACTTCCTAAGTGTTGGGATTATAGGCATTTGCCACCATGCAAAGTTAGGATAGTTCCTTGATACAGAGACCTCAGAGGCCTCAACCAGAAACTTTCTCAGACCATGGTGACAAACATTCTCCCAAACCCAAGCTGGAGTATTCCAGGCCTCTGGGGCTTGTCACAGCTCCTGGCAGGAAAGCAGCTAGAAGTGACTGAATGTCCCCTCTACAGGGAGATGGGTGCTCAGTTCCTGTGTCCTAAGCCTCCAGCCCCATCCCTCCAGGGTCACCTCTTGGTCACCTCCCTTGACAAGCCCAAGTGTCTAAACAAGGAGGCACATCCCACCCAAAGGAGTAGCAGACCAGTGTGGTTGTTTGAGCATGCTCAGTGGGGTCCCTGATGCTTCCCAGGTCCTGCTGGAGGATGTAGACTCTCAGTGTTCAGTCCCCAAAGACTCTTGACTGGCTGATACCCACAACCCCTGCTCAGATCTTGGAGCTCTGGTCTCATGTCACCTCTTCCTGGGCCAACCATGGGCCAGCTCTTCTTTGGTCCAGACCTGTCAGCTTCTTCAGATACCACCTTCTCCTGGGGACAAAATGTTGAGCAACCTGGGAACACTCACCACCCGCCCATATAGTCAGGTGTTCTTTTAAGAGCTAGAATCATCCAACTTTAATAGCGTACAGAAAAATGCTAATATATATTTATTTATCTATCAATAATGAGAGCACATGGGGTTTGTAAAAAGGGGGGGCTGTGTTTCTATAAATTGGGGAGGATTTGGGCACTTCCACACAGGCACAAAATGAAGATAACTGTGTCTGGGTTCCTAGGAGAAGAGCTGAGGAGACACCCAACCCCCAGCCCCTCCTGCACCCCAGCTGCTCACCCCCCTATCCCTCCACAGCCCACACCCTCCCCAGCTTTGGGGAAAGGGAGATATTTCCCGTTTATCTCAAATGCATCCTGTGAATAACATTTTTAAGATTTATTTATTTATTTTATTTATTTATTTATTTATTTATTTATTTTATGTATGAGTAGCTGTCTTTAGACACACCAGAAGAGGGCATCAGATCCCATTACAGATGGTTATGAGCCACCATGTGGGTTCTGGGAATAGAACTCAGGACCTCCGGAAGAGCAGTCAGTGCTCTTAATCACTAAGCCATCTCTTCAGCCCCTAAAAACTTAAAAAAATAAACCCCAAAAAAACCAAAACAGGGTCTCACTATATGGCCCTGGCTGTCCCAGAAATCAATGTATAGGCCACATTGGCCTCGAACTCACAGAGATCTACCCGCCCCTACCTCCCTAGTCCTGGGACTAAAGCCACGAATAACCACACCTGGCTTCTGGGCAACTTTCTATACACGTTCACCAAACCCTAGAGGCAGAAATCTAAAGGAAACACCAGAGAAAGAAAAGGAGGAGTGGGCCGCAGGGGGAGTGGGCCGCAGGGGGAGTGGGCCGCAGGGGGAGCGGGCCCGCAGGGGGAGCGGGCCCGCAGGGGGAGCGGGCCCGCAGGGGGAGCGGGCCGCATGGGGAGTGTCTCCAGTTTCGTAGCTTCTACTTCCCTAGAGGGGAAGATAAAAATCTGTGAAGACACCTTATCGCCTGTCCCTCTGTCATGTGACACCAGACCAGCCATACTCCTCAGTCCTTCCAAGTGGACAGGTCCAGTACTTGAGCTGGCTGAGTGGCTACACCCCTGAGCAGCCCTCGGTCACCGTCTCTTCTCCAGTATCATCTCACAGGGTGCTCCAAGTCTAACTGATGTTCCAGCCATCTGCAGCCCTGCCCACGAGTGAGCACAACTCTTGGACTGACAGCTCCTTGTCCACCAAGTCCCATTTGCTGGCCAGCACCCATACCGGGCAGGCCTCCCTGGAGGCTCTGCTGATCCAGAGTAACTTCACCTCAGCTTCCTCTAGACACTCAGTCTTCTCCGAGATCTCCACTAACAGCAGACCGTCTGTCCAGTGGGTGCAGGGGTGACGCAGAGGTCTGAGCTTCTCTTGACCCTAATATCACACACTTGAAAGGTGATTCCAAGAGACCCTGCCACGGGCGCTCTGAGCTCAGTGTTCAAGCCTTTGGTGGAAACATTCTGAGTAAACTCTGAACATGAGGCGGTGAAGGAGGAAGGTCTTTCTAGCCTAGTCCAACCCAATGACCACAACATGCAGGACCTTCCATTAGTTGCTGTCCTAGACAGCCACACAGCCTTACCAAGCCCGATAAGCTCTCTCTGCCTTCATTTGTGACTCCATGAGGCTTCTACCCTGAAGGAGTGTTGTAGTGCAGAATGACAGATAGACCTAAGATATAATCTGTTTAGGTTTCCAGCAGTGGCCAGATGGCCTGCCACCTGGTGGCTATGACAGTCCTTGCACCTGCTCATAGACTAGCCAAGGGCTCTTTGCCCGGCTCCAGCCCATTTCCCAAGTCCGCCTCGGCCTCAGGATGGATCATAGGGAGCACAAAAGTGCTCCCACACACACCTGCTCAGCCAGCTTCCAAGGCTTGCTTCTGCCCCCAGTACTGTCAGTGCTCCCCTACCAACTCTTCCGTGGGATCACAGCATCTGAAAGTTCCCACAGCGCCGCGCCCCCACCAGACACACGCAGACATGGATAGCGATTTTTCTTGCAGCTAAAAAAGATTTCCCCAGCCTCCGCGGTCCGGGAGACTTTCCTTCTCATCCAGGATCTTAAAACTTGCTGCTTCTTCTGGCCCGGATCCAGAGTGTCTTTAACCCTCAACCCCCACCCCACCCCTACGCGGCCCTTTGAACTGGAACTTACAGTCCAGTCTCTTTTCAATGGGAATGTCACAATTCGCTCCACGACCCTCCCTGCTCCACATGCCTCTGGTTCCCGAGCTGGGTACTTTCCCTCCTCCTCTGCCTCCTGGGTAGGCTTTTGGACGGCTGGCAGCCTAAGGCCAGAGTCTGCTCCCACCCATACCCTGGGGGGAGTGGAGCACGCTGGGGCCTGCCCTGGCGGCAGCGGGGGAGTCCGCAACCCCGGAGCGAGCCTCGGCAGGTAAAGGGCAGAACACCGTCTCCGCCTTCGCTGTCTGGAGCGAACCTGCGTGACCCGCTCTGACTTCCTGCGGTTCCCGCGCGCCCGCGTCTGGCAGACCAAAGCCTGATGTTCCCCGCAGAACTGGCACAAGCGCAAAGTCTTCGCCGATGTTGTATTTGCTCAATAACCCGATGAGGTACGGATTGCTATTGTTCTCACTTTGCAGATTCCGAAATCCTTTTGTAGCTCATTCTCACCCCGACGCATCCCTCCCAACATAGAGCATAGAGGTTTGCACAAAAACCAGTTATTCGTGACCCTGGAGACTTGATGAGTTGCACCGGTCTGTGGCAAGGCAAGGGGAGGGCAAGACCAAGAAGAGGTGAGATTCCGGATTGACCCGCTCTCTGTCCCTTTCCTAGGGAACATGAGCCTCCTAAGGGCTCAGGTGGAGTGAGGATAAATCTGACTCCTCTGCCCCCAACTACTTCATAGACCCAGCCCCGACGCCCTCCCTCCTGAGAGTCCAGTTCTGCCTGTCACGCCTGGGCTCATGGAGACCCTCTGAGCACATTGGCAGGGTCCTCTCAGGAGGCTTCATTGTGGTCCCCACAACCCCTACCCCGGGAAGAGATGGGCTCCGCCCCCTCCCTCCCCTCAGGAGATGCACACAAACCTCTGCCCTTCTCCTGGGCCAACCTCCTCAGAGTCCCTACACTGAGCAGGGAGGGGATCCATCTCTGCCAAAGATGCCAGGCGGGGGCTACTAAGCCTCACATTACAGCCACTAGAGAAAGACACCAGGTCAACGAATTGCAGCCACCGTGAACACTTTACCAAATGGTTTGTGCCTCGGTCTACCAATCTGTGCAAAAGGTTTTGTTTCCATATCACGATGGAACAGTGCCTGATGACTGTGTGTCATTGTCGCAGTTTCTGGGAGCAAGCCACAGGAGTCCCTACGCTGCCACCTCTCCTAAAACCCCCTCAGCAGCTGCTCAGTTGCTTTGTCATGATGCTCTGGGCTCTGGGAGTAAGAGAGTGTTGGGCTGAGGTAGATAGACAAGCACACGTGCATGCCCATTAGTCACCAAAGCCTTACCCACTTATTTATGTCCCAAACCATAGGGATGGCTATAGATGTCCAGTCCCAGAAGCCCTATGTTAGGTCCCTGTGGAGTTCCCAAATTTTGTGTCACGGCAAATGAAGCCTAGGACTAAAGACCTCAGCCCGACCCACACCTCCTTCAGCGTGGTCATCCAAAGGTTCAAGCTGGGTATGTTCTCTCAGCAGCCATGAGACCAGCTGGCCTCCTCTGGCACGTGGACATAGGCTGGGAAAGCTAGCCTAAAACCCAAGTCGCCACTATGGCCACAAGGGGGCACCCAGCTCCACAGATAAGGTTGGGGACCATGTCCCCGGAGCCAGAGAGGGCTCCCGAGGCAGAGTATTGGCTTTGACCCCACAGCGCGATCACAACTCAGGGAGGTCGTATTGTGATCCTATTCTCCCACTGAGGACACATGCCAGAGAAAGGGACATCACTGGCTCTGACACTTAGGAAGATTTGGGCCTTAGAATTTTCCAAGACTACCCTGAACCAGCTTGTGTCCAGCTTGCTGCAGTGACTCCAGGAATGTCACTTGACCTTGAGGTGATGGTGTGAGGAAGTGATAATTGGACCTTGGGACCAGGGGTCTGTCTTCAGCCAGCACAGGGGCTTCAAAGCTGCTATCTACAGGGCCTGTTAGTCAGGGGGAAGAGAGTTTGCAAAACCCCCATCTACTCCTACAAAGACCCCCTGAGGTGCTTCTAGGGGCCGTAAGGAAGCTGCCTTCATGAAGTTACCCCTCCTGGCAACAGCTTGTTGCAGGATGTTGGCGCTTCTGAGCGGGCCCTAGTGTGCCAGGGTCTTCTGCCCCGTGCAACTGTAGAACGCCCACCTAACAGTGTCCTCTCCCCACTGTGGACCTGCCAGCCCAGAGTCAGTTCAGGAGTCAGGAATGCCTACTTCTTCAGGCTCCAGAGGGCCAAATTTTCCCTATAGTGAACTGGCAGTGTGGACCCCCTTTGACGCTCCTGCCTAATGCCATCCAGGGCAGCCAGAGGGGGCAAGGCCACCGCCTGGGCCTGGCAAAGGTTGCCGTATGCCTCCCAGGCATCTGGAGCTGAGTGCTAGTAGCGCGGTCTTTCCCACGCTCCGTGATGCCAGTCTTGGCACTCCAGCTCCGCCCCACCCTTGCCTTGCTGGGCCCCGGGCACCCGGAATGTGGCTGAAGATTCTGTCCCCCGGGGCCACGGATTCCTGTCTCAGTGGGTGTGGGCGGAGGCCCGCTTTCCGCCCTTTGATCCCGGCCAACTCCAGCTAGCGGGCCACGCCCAAACCCTGCCAGCCCGGCCCAGGCGCTAGATGGGGGCGGGGCTAGTCTCGGCCCCCCAGGCTCTCGAACTCTGGCTCCTAGGCCTGCTGGTTCAGGCTCTACCCCGGAGTTCTACCACCAGCAGTGATCCACTCCTTATTACCGAATGTGCAGCCTGATGCCGGACAGGGCTGCAGCTGGACAAGCGAATTCGAGTCTGGTCTAGCATGGTTCCTCGCGTGGTCCCTGTGAGCTGGGTGGTAGTTTGCCCATCTCCAATCTCTCTCAACAACTAATCCTGGAACATGCGGTCGACTAGAGGGAAGGAGAGTCACCCTCTAAGCCCAGGAAGACAAGGGCAGCATCTCAGGACCCAAGTGGATGGGCTATTTTCGGAGTCCACCAGAGGTGATCTCCAGAGGTTATGGGAGCTCCTGAGATGCATAGCCATCTGGAGAGTTCACTTGCCTCAGTTTCCCCATTTACTGGATGGAATGACAGTAAAGAACATCCTGTTTCTACAGGATGGAGTGGGCTTTGGACTTGCTCCATCCTTCCAAGTAGCCAGTCGAGCCACGGAAGCCTTCTGGCATTGCCTAGAGCCTTGGAGGGCTGAGCCTAGGTCAACCTTGCTTCTGTGGGCTGTCTGCCTCAGGTTGGTGCCTGTCACTCCTCGTCAGTCCTTACTGCCACTATCTACCTGGCCACCGAGGGAGAGAGTCTTGCCGTGTTCGTTCAAATAGAGCGTCTGAGAATAGGAACTCCGCAGGGTCCTTTGCCTCCTAGGTTGTGGGTGAGAAGGACACAAGAAAAGAACTCTCAGCCTGGGAGAAGGGCTCCTAAAAGGGTCCACCGGCTGCAGGAAGTTTCCCAGGAAACACTGTGTGGCGGGACTCCTGATCCACTCAGGTCCCTTTTGGCCGCTGACGCCCTCGGGACAGAATGGAGTGGGGGTGAGGGGGAACGGGGCCGCAGGCAGATTCCAGCACGGGGGTCAGACAAGCCCGCGCCTGCGCGCCGCCCGCCGGGTAGGGCGCCCGAATTGGGGGTAGGGCGGGGAGGAGAGGACCCTGATCGCGACACACCCCCAGAGAGGGCGGGGAGGGACCCAGAGAGGCAGGCGGGAAGCGGACAGCGTGGGGCAGAGAGCAGGGGTGCGGCGGAATGCGCCTTTGTGCGCGGGGCCCTTGAGCTTGTTCTGGCGGGCCCAGCCGACCGCGCTCCAGCGTCCGCCCCCGGCCCGGTGCATACCTGGCGAGGCTGGGGTGCTGTTGGGCGGGGCTCATAGGCTGTCTCAGGTCTGTGCTGAGCCGCTGCGGGCTGGAGAGATAGAGGATCCCTTCAATAAGGACTGGACCCTGCCAAGAGCCCTTCCAACGGCTGTAACCCCTAAGTCGTGCTCCAGTTCCTGGCCAGCACAGGCATGGCCACCTATCGTGATGCAATGGACTGACAGGCCCTCAGAAAAGTGACTAGGCTAACCTAGGGCAGGGCTTCGGGGATTGATTCCCACAGTTATGGGTGTCTATAGCCAGGTGGCTGCTGCAGCTCGTGGCTGTAGAAGGTGACCAATTGGCCAACCGAGATCACTATCTAGGAGAGAATTTAGTGGCTTTCTCTGTAGTTCTGAGGGAAGAGGAGCTAGAGGCAGCCTGTAGATCCCAGGAACTCAGAGGTTCCTGCAACGGACACAGGCTGTGGGGAAAGAGACCAGTGCATCTAGGAGCATCTAGAAAGCTTGGGGATTGAAGAAGCCCATTTTAAGATTGTGTTTCTCACCCCCCCACACACACGTGACCATAGACCTTTCTAGAGCCTCCATCATTGACATAAGTGGTAGCAACCCTGCTGTGTCCTGAGGTAAATATACCCTCTCTGCTTCAGTGGGCTTGAGGGCTCAGCTGTAGGAAAACTGGTGGGCTAGGCTCCCAGCTGTCCTCTCCTTCCCACAAGCCAACCAGTGTATGACCCACGTGCAGACTTAGTTTAGCACTGGATGGATCAGTACCCCTCAGAGAGATCCTTTAACAGGAATTATGGGTGGCATTGTGGGTATGGTAAGGCACAGAGGAGGGAGAGGCAGGAAGTGCACATCGGGTGTGGCCTCTGGGTTGACTTAAAAGGCAGAGAGTAAAGAGTGACAAGGGTGGACCAGGAAAAAAATGTATGGAATCTTCAGGTGGAAATGGGGTGCAGGGTGGGGCCTGGGCTTTAACATCATCAGGAGGCAGCTGGGAGCCATGAGAGGCATTTGAACAGAGGAGCAAGGTCAGATCTGATGAGCAACACTCAAGCATTCCTTGTAGCCTGAACCCCTCTCCAGTCTTCAGGAGGGACCTTTGTGTATAGGAATGATCCCTGTGTACTGGACGTTTCCAGATTCAGACAGCGGTCTCTCACAAGGCTCACTGTGCATTGCACAGCAAGCCACTGAAGCCAGTCTCTAGGATAAGGATTGTCTGGTTCCAAGGCAGTCCAGACTGGCTTCAAACTCACTGTGACTTCAGGACTGACTGTGAACTTTTGATTCTGCTTCCATCTCCTGAATCCTGAGATTATGGGCGTGCAACGCCATTTCCAGTTATAGGGTTTCTTGAAGGGCATCTCCTACTGGTGGAAGGTAAACCTCTCTCTCTGTCTCTCTCTCTCTCTCTCTCTCTCTCTTCTCACTCTCTCTTGCGCGCGCGCGCTCACACACACACACACACACACACACACACACACACACACAAAACCATCACAGATACCTTCTTGGATTGTTGACTGACTTTTACATTGATGGTTTGATTTCTTTTAAAGATTTTATTTGTTTATTTATTTTATGTATGTGAGTACACTGTAGCTGTCTTCAGACACACGAGAAGAGGGCATCAGATCCCATTACAGATGGTTGTGAGCCACCATGTGGTTGCTGGGAATTGAATTTCGGACCTTTGAAAGAGAAGTCGGTGCTCTTAACCACTGAGCCATCTCTCCAGCCCCCAATGCTTTGATTTTTTTTAAACATGAATTTTCGTGGAAGAATAATAATCATCAACTCTGTCCCTCTGTGCTTCTCTGTGAATTTGCTCTGGTGCTGGTGAGCAATCCAGCCTGCTGAGCATTGAGTGTCATGGTGGTCAGCTGTGCACACGCACAGCCAGCAGCCACTAGGGCTCTCACTCACAAGCAGAGCAACAGCTTAGAGCCAGAGCCTGAGGTGTCAGGGTATTGCTGTCTCCTCCATGGTGCTTGTGACAGTTTGAGAAGGAAGAGCCCAGGGCCTCTGCAGTTAGAGTTGCTTTCTAGAAACCTGGCTCTGGACCTTCCATGGCCCCAGTAAGCCTTCACGGCGTGTTCAGACTCAGTGTCTCATAGCAGACACGTGCATGTTGCAACCCTCAACAAGCAGTGGCGTCCTCCTTGCCGAGAGCTGAGGTCCCATATGCCTTCCTCCCCGACTCTTGGCTAATCTCCCTCTCATGTCGTCTTCCACATAGATTTAAGCAGATGTGGAACCTGTAATCAGCGTGGAAGGCAGAGGCAGGTGTGGCCTGACTCTGGCCCTCACTGGCTGTGCCAGGCCTGTGGTAGCATTCGGGGCAAAGGAGAGTTGCTTAGAGAGTTTAGGGGAAGCTGGCTTGACACCACAGCTGTCCCTCTGCCTCCTCCACTACATTGGGCCTCTCTCTATCCAGCTGGCCCTATCTGGGCACAGTCCCCATCCATGTCTCCCTGGCCTTCTGATTTCCAGGGAATCTTCCTTATCCTCTGCCCCCAGACCATCCCTCTCTTCCTGCAGCTTTCTTACCAGTCACCTCCCCTAGAGGCACTGCTAGGCCTCAGCGCTGGCCCCTACATTGGTGCTAACAATGCTTACACCTTTATCCCCAGCCCTGCCTCCTTCTGACCAGTGAGTCTCTAAGTGGCTGAATCTAATCCCCATGCCCTCCAGTCCTTCCCATTTAAGGCATCCCTCCCAGGCATCAGGCTAGGGCCGTCTACCTTCCCTTCCCCATCATCACATCAGCCTCCTAGGTATATTGCCCACTGAGCACATGGCTCAGCCTTAGCCGCCACCGTCTTGCCCTGATGGACTCTAGGCTCCCACTCAGCCCTCCTGCATCCTGCTGCTGAGTATTTTTCAATACCTCTTCAGCTTTGGAGCCAGCCTCACTGGAGCATGACTACACCCTACACCACGATGTCCTCCCAGGGTCTGTCTCACACCGGAATCCAAGCCTAAGAGTCATGACATTGAGAGTCATTGAATCTGAGAGTATGACATTGACCTTCCTCCAAGGGTGCCTCAGGCCCCACACTCCAGATCCACAGCTCCTCACTGCCCCCTGGCCGGTGTGTAGACCAGCATAGCAACCCTGGCTTCTTTGTCCTGTCCTTGCTCTCCCTCCACTCCTCACTCTTGCTATGTTCTGCCTTCAAGCTCATGAAAAATCTTGTTTGTCCCCAAGTATGGCAGGGGAGGCGCTTGCTGAGGGCCTACTGGATGAGAGCCATGTCCTGTGACACCCAGTGTCCTGTGGGTGGGACACAGCACTCCCCCCACCCCAGAGGGACTGCCATGGTGTCACATAGCGTATCACACAGGGCCAGATGACTCAGTGAAAAGAAGGAACCCCCTGGAAGCTGAAGACAGGCCACTCCTTTCCTACTCAGGGAAGAGCTGGCTTTTACTGACTGTCCCCCTACACACACACACACACACACACACACACACACACACACACACGAGCTATGCACCTTGCCTGAACCAGGTAGAGGGCATGCTCCAGCATGCCTTGAATTCCCGCCTAATGGGCTGAGAAGAACTCAGGTAGGCCTGATCACCACCTGATGTCTCAGGAACTCAGGCCACAGAGGGGTGGACAGAGGCTCCAACACAGCCCATTGGCCTGTGACCCAGTACACAGCAGGGACTAGGCCAGTAGCTTAGTCTTAGTCCCAAGACCACATGCAAGGGCAGCCTAAGAAGGACCTGGGAGTGGCTAGGTCTGAGCACCTCAGTCAGGAAGGCCCTGAGCCCAACCCATAGGATCACCAGGCACGAGGACAAATCTCTCCAATGAGGCATCTTGGGTCAAAGGCAGACCCACAGGACCAGTGGTTTTCTTGTTCCCAAGCCTCCAAAGCCACAGGAATTTGGGCAGAGAAGCCAGCACACTTGGCTAAGGCACCGGTAGCCTGGAGTGCACCCTGGCAACCTGGCTCCATCCACTGAGGAGGGAGAAAGGTGCTGTCTGTTCCAGCCCTCTGCCATGGGCCTGGACAGAGATTTTTTTTTTCATTGTTTTGGTTTTACGTTAGGGGTTGTGGGGGGGGGTCTGGATTTTAAGTTTAATTCCTTAACATTTTACATTCTGTTTCTTTCTGAAAACAGTATCACTTACACGTGTATTTTAGTGCGCTAAAGTGCTGTTGACTTGTTTTTAATGGACAACCTTACTGAGACCTGATGCATTGATGGCTAATCTCCCAGCTGCTTGAGGCTTTCTGTGGAAGTTAACACATTTACTAAGAGGTCAGTAAGTATGGAGGTCAATTCTGTTTTCCTTCCTCTGATTCCTAAACTGCTGAAGTCTTTCTCGTGTCTTGCTGCATTGGCCAGGACACCCGGAAGGATGCTGAGCACTGAGTGCCAGCATCATGTACACCTGTGTGTGATGCTGGCCCAGGGTTGTTCCCATGGGAGCATTGTCTCCACTGCTGATTCTCTACAGTCCCTTTCAGAGTCCCGTCTATGGAACGTCATCAAAAGCTTTATTCTGCATTGATGAAATAGTTTTGTCACGTTTCTTCTTGAACCTGGTGAGTTGCCATGTTGTTTCTTTTAGGATTTATTTCTATTACTTTTAATTCTGCACATGTGTCTGTGTGCAGGCATGTGCACATGAATGCAGGTGCCCATGGAAACCAGAGTTGTCAGGTCCCCTGGAACTGGAGCTACAGATGGTTGTGAAGCTCCTGGTGTGGGTGCTGGGAATTGAACCCAGGTTCTCTAGAACAGCTGCAAGTGCTCCTGGCAGCTGAGCTGTCTCTCCAGCTCGACTTTGAGGTATTTTTTTAAATAATTTTTTTTACATTGTTGTTGTTTTGAGACAGAGTTTTTCTTTGTAGGCTTTGCTGTCCTGGAACTCACTCCATAGACCAGGCTGGCCTTGAACTCACAGAGATCTGCCTGCCTGCTTCTGTTAGGATTAAAGGCGTGTACCACCACTGCCCAGCACCTTTGGAGTTTTTAAAACATCACCAGGACTGGTTGACAGCTTTGCATTTCCCTCCCAGTTCTGTACTGGCTTCGTAAAGTGGGTTGGACCACTATTCTCTGTACCGGTCCCTTTTCAGGGAGCAGCCGGTGTGTATACACAGTATCCGTACACAGGGGGTTTGGTAGACGCACCTTGTAACGCCTACAGGGCTGGGGCTGTAAAACATATCTGTCTCTATGTTGTAGTAAATATTTCACCTTAATTTGAGGTTTCTACCCCACCTTTGAGCATTCAGTTCCCAGATAAAGGACACACAACTGTTATATTTTAATAAACCTTTAATGCACTAGAGCTGGGCAGATAGCTGCCCTCCAAGCTATTAGAATCTACTTCCCCATCAATAACCCTGAGTTATAACTTGCCATGTTCCATATGGGCAGCTCTTAACTCCAATTGGCCAGCCTTTATGGCCATGTTTCCAAGGCTCACCTACCCCATGGTCTCTTCTCTTCCCTCTTTTGTGGTCTCTTCTCAGACCACAAGCCCGGCATCTTTGTTCAACCAATAGTTTTAAACTAAGGAGCAAGGTCACACAGTATCACATTGTGTATGTGAGGATTCTCTCATCCCTGGGGGCAACCAGACCTTGGGGGCCAGTATTCACCATTACAGTGCATAGAAAATGACCAAAACTCAACATATGTAGGTCTGCATGTCCATAAGTATCTGTGTGTGCACATGTGTGTTATTGGGAGGGGATTCACTCCTTAAGTGAGGATTAAACCATGTATATTTAGACTTCGTTTCCTAATCTCGGCACCTTTTTTACCCTGATTTTTTTTTTTTTTTTTTTTTTTTTTTTGAGATGGGTGTTTTACAATGTAGCCTGGAAGTCATGGTGTAACCCAAGCTGGCCTTAAAACTCATGGCAGTCCTCCTGCCTTAGTCTCTCAAGTGCCAGGATTATAGGTGCGTCGACGTATCTGCACGTAGCGTTTCGAAGGAGTCACCTGCCGTCTGTGATCTCCTGGCTGTACCCGTTTCCTCTCTGCCCTGAATTTTGTTGTTTGTTTTTTCTCCTGAGACTTGAAATAAGCCTTTATGATCGTTGGTTGTACACTGTTTCTCTTTACCCCCCTTCTCCCCCTCAGTGTATATCTTTATTTTTCTTTTCTTTTCTCTCTCTCTCTCTCTCTCTCTCTCTCTCTCTCTCTCTCTCTCTCTGTGTTTGTGTGCGTGCATGTGGAGCCCAGAGGTCAACGTCAGGTGTCTTCCATCTCTCTTCACTTTACTTCTGAGGCAGGGTCTCTCACTGGACCTGGCATTCACCAGTTGGACAGCAAACTTCAGGATCCACCTGTCCCACGTCCCACTCTTGTGGGTTTGCAGATGTGTGTAATCACGTCTACCTTTTCTATGTAGGTGCTGGGGACCTGAACTCGGGTCTTTTTCCATTTTGCTGTGGTAAAAGGGGTCCTTTTTGTGTCGTCATTCTGGCTACTGAATCCTCAAGTGTGATTATTAACGTTGCTCTAGTCCTGGTGTAAAACGGAGGCCATATTTGTAATATAAATTCTTCTTGCACTTTGCACAGGTTTGATTGGGTCTTCTGAAAGAGTGATGGTGCATTTACTCCCGGTTTGTCTGTTTCTCTGTTTAACACGGGGTCTCTCTATGTAGTTCTGGTTGTCCTGGAGTTCACTATGTAAACCAGGCTGGCCTCCAATCACACAGATACTCCTGCCTCTACCTCCTGAGTTCTGAGATTAAAGGGTGGGCCAACGTGCCCAGCCTCTCTCTCTGCTATTTTGGATGTTTCATTTCTTCCCTCAGAGAAAATAGCAGATGCTCCCCACACCTCACCCCCATCCCTGTTTGGTGTCACGGTGTGAGAGAAGCAAGCTGGGCATGGTGGTACATCATGGAGGTGGAGGCTGGGGGATGGGCCTCAAATACACAGAGATTCACCTTTCTCTTCCTCCATAGTGCTGAGATTAAAGGCACCATCAGCAAGACCAGATCTAAAGACTAGATTTGTCCAATATAAATTGCTTGCGTCCATTCTGATCACAAAGCCTTGTGGGAATAGGTTGGAGAATCGGTATTTCCACAGTGTAAAAAGATCTTAACAAAATCCTGGGTGAGTAATAAGGCCGAGAGGAGAGAGTTTATCTGTGTGGGACACACGTGGCAATCACGTGTCTCATAGGAGGATATACCCAGAACCCAGCTTGCCACCAGAGATGACCTAACAAAGATGTCTGCCTTGGATCTACTGGTGAGAAAGCTTTAGACCAGGTCAAACTGTAAACAATCTAGGAAGCAACTGACACTTTCAAGTATTAAGGATATAAAAGTCAAGAAAATACACGAAAATTTGTCCTGAGGCTGGAGAGATGGCGCAGCAGATAAGAGGACTGCCTGTTCTCAAAGAGGACCCAAGTTCTATCCCAGCACCCATAATGTGGCTCGTGGCTGCCTGTAACCCCCATTTTAGGGGAATCTGATATCCTCTTCTGACCTGCACTAGGACCAGGAATATGAGCAACAGTTATGCACTCAAGGCAAAACATTCGTCATGAATGTTAATAAACATGAATAAAAATGAATAAACTATTCATTTAAATAAAGATATAAATTAAAAAAAAAAAAAAAAAAGAATTTGTCCAGATAGAGGGCAGTGGTGGGGAAGGAAGACCTGGCAGAGGCTGGATCCCAGTGGGCCCTTGCTCGTACACGGTGGCACTGGGGAATCCGATACTCCTGCGTGGGATTTGAAGACCAGAACAGCGCCAAGTTTCCGGTTTTGATAGACATTCTGATGATATGTTGAAGATTCTAACCTGGAAAGTACACCCTGAATGTTTGCCCGTGATGGGCACTGGATTGGCAGTGAACTCTCAAGCGGTTCAGGAAAACATTAAAAGCCTTTCTGACGCCATAGGAATGCTTAGACACAGTGCAGTTTGTCCGTGTGACCTTATGCAAAACTTCAGCTGAACGAAACAACACGAGGCTTTCCAGCATCCCTTCAAACGCATTCTCTCTTAGCGGATTCCAAGAGTTGCTCCCGCTGGCCACATTCTTGGGAGTGAGTTTTCTCACGTGTCGCTTGAGTACTGTTCTGCATTTTAAAAGTTTTGTTTCACATTTATTTAAGAGAAACACTCTTAAACCAGAGTGTGATGGCACACGCCTTTGATCAAGACACTATGGAGACAGAGGAAGGTGAACTCTGTGAGTTCAAAGCCAGCCTGGTCTCCATTATCAGGTCCAGGAAGGGCAATATGAGAGACTCTGTATAAACAAACAAACCTTAAAATATGCAGAGCTCCTTACTGTTTTGTATTCCGGATAGTACCACTTTATATTGTGATAATGTGACATTCTTTAAAATGTACAGTATTCTGGAGCCAGAAAGACAGCTCAGCGCTTATGAGCTGGTTCCTGTTCTTATGGAGGATACAAATTCATTTTCTATCGCTCATGTCAGACAGCTTGTGGCCACCTGTAATTACAGCTTCAGGGCATCCAATGTCTTCTTCTGGCCTCCTCAGGCACCTACACTCTCAGGCACACACCCACACGTGAAAACACACACACACACACACACACACACGCACAATTTAAAAATAAAAACAAATCTTATAAAAATATGCAACATTCACGTGAAATTGTCTGGGTCTGACGAATTTTATGGGATTGCTCTTTGCAAATGGCCTCCTTAATTGGTATGCTTGAATTTTTTAGGTATCTCCAGGCATCTGCTGTAATGTAATTATGATTTTTTAATTATAGTATGTTTCTGGAAGATCATCTGTTTGAACCAGGCTTTATTTATTTGGTTGGCATTCAAAATGTTCTCTACCAATTAACCTTCTTTCTCTTTCTCTGATCATTTTTTTCTTTTATGTGTTTTAATGTTTCTCTTTCTTTCCTTGGGTTTGGTTTCCCTCTTTTGATTTTTGTTCCAAATAATTAGCTCTTAGATTTGTTTACGAGTTCTAAGCATCTTTTTGTCTTCAGATCCATGCATTTTTCTTTTATCTCTACTATCTGACCTTTAAAAAAAACAAAAACAAAAAACTGCCCAGTATCCCCATTGCCTACTTTGGTACCAGCATCCCCTCTGTATTAGCCCAATGTCCGTGATGATAACACAGTCCCTGAGGCTGAAAGCTTTAGAAAGAAAAAAGGTTTAGTCAGCTTACATGGAGCCTGTGGTTAGTTTTTATTTGGTTTGATTTTTCAATAAATGTATGTTGTTTAACTTTTTTATTAATTTTATTTATGGGTATGGGTGTTTTGTTGGCTAGTATGCCTGTAACCATGTGTTACAAAGGCCTGAAGAGGGGTTAGATTCCCTGGGATTGGAGTTACTACTTACAGTTGTGGGGCTTGTGGGTACTAGGACTCACACCTGAGCCCTATGGAAGGGCAGCCAGTGTTGCCTGCTGAGCCATCCTTCTAGTCTCCCGAGATAGCTAATTTTAATTGTCAGAATGACAAGATCTCCAATCACCTGGGAAGAGAGTCTCAGTGAAGGGGTGTCTAGAACAGGCTCACCACAGGCATGTCTGTGAGAATTGTCTTGATTGTGTTAGTTGCTATGAGAAGAATCAGTCTGAAAGCAGGTAGCACCATTCCTGGCTTGGGTCTGGGTTGTATAACAGCAGAAAAACTGAGCTGAGAGGTAGCATGAGTGCTTGTGTTCTCTCTCTTGACTACAGATGTGACAAACTGCCTTGACTTCCCCACGACGATGGGCTGTAACAAGAGGTTATATGCTGAGTGAATAATTTCTCTCCTGAGTTACTTTTTGTCTGGGTATTTTATCACAGACATGAAATGAAGCTAGGACAGAAATAGAACGTCTAGGGCCAGGCAGTCTTATGGACTGGGCCTTTGGTGAGGGTTGGCTTGGCTCATGCCATGGTGTGCTGTGCCAGGGGGGCACTGAGAGGTGGGATGGGGCTGGAGAGATCACAGAGAGCTAGAGTGAGAGATAGGAGCCCCAGAAGAACTGTGATGGCCCCTTCAAGGGGACATACCCAAAAAGACCTAAGAGCTTCCCACTGAGCCCCACGCCTTAAAGGGTCCACAACCTCTTAACATGGCCCACTGAGACCAAGCTTTCAATCCATGAGCTTTGGAGGAAAGACCACACCCAAGCGCTAGTGATCCCTAGACCCCACCCGAGGGACCTAGGTGTCAGAATGGTCAGGTGTTCCACACCCCTCTTCTTTGTCTCCCTGGAATCCTCTTGGAGCAAAGTAGGGGGTGAATGACTCCTCTGCTTCGGGCATCCTTCTCAAATAGGCCACGGCATCCCTGGCAACTCAGCCTCAGCTCTGGAGGTCACTGGCAACCAAGAAGAAAGTGGCAACACCTCTCCTCCTCTGCTAATTCTGGCTAACAGCATGGGGTGGGGGGAGGGGGAGAGGAGAGAGACAGAGAGACGAAAACACAGAGACACAGAGACATGCACACAGAGACAGAGAAACAGACAGAGGGAGATAGAGACAGAGAGACAGGGAGACAGAAACAGAAACACAGAGAGAGAAAGAGAGACAAAGGGAGACCGGGAGACAGAAACAAAGAGACAGAGAGACAAAGGGAGACAGGGAGACAGAGAGGAAGAGAGAGAGATTGAAGGCCCCCGGCCCACGTGCCCATCTTTCTGCCCACGCAGCCCCATCTTCCAGTCCTATAAATGGCAAGCCTTGCAAAGCTTTTGATGTGGAAGCCTTCTTTCCCCAAACTCGGTCTGCACTGATCCCCGGGGACATGCTGGGATCTGATGCTAATTGCAGGTTTGCAAGCAGTGAGGGTGGCGGCGAGGAAGTGTGAGGAGGATCCGCACCTGCTTGCAGAGTAACTGCATCAGGTGAGGTCAGGGTGAGGTCGCCTGACAAGCCAGGGCAGGCTGGGGGCTGGGGACGAGGGCTCTGCTGCCTCCCTTTCTCTCTCGGATTCTGGAATCCTCTGCCAACCAATACCCGGACTCTCCCCAGGAACTAGGGAACGGGGGTGTGTGGCTCAATCTGCATCAACCTTGCATCCTTCTTGCATATGCCTCTGGAGCCTAGGGGCTCAGCAGCCTTGAGCTGCCGTGACTATAGGACCCCACCTCTACCCATCCCTGCCACTGCGTCAGTGTCCTTCCTGACACTCAGTGTGGCTGAGCACAGCAGCCCACTCCTCAGCCTGAGCGCCAGTGTCACTGACCTGGGCTCTCCTCGTGTGTCAGGTACAGTAGATGATCATTTAGGTCACTGCGTCACCACTGGCGGCTGTAGGTTCCAGGAGCACTGTCATCTGCCAGCTGGAACCAAGCTAGTGAGCGCCTGCAGTCACTTCTGACTCTGCACATGGAAAGAGGGGCTTCCCTAGGGTCTAACACCTGGCCTCCCAGCAGTCTGTGACTTCCACATAGGGCAGAAGGGTCCAGGCTAAGACAGGCATAGGGGTGGGGCAGTGAGAAGAGCACCGTGCTTTCCCCAGCTATCCCTCAGAAATGGCTAATCACAAGCCATTTCACTACCCTTGAATAGGAACCAGTCTTGTGACCAGCCTTGTGAAAAAGACACATTTGAAGGAAGGAGAAGCAGCTGCTGCTTTTGGTGCTCCCAGGGGCTGGAGGCACGTGAGCAAGCACCAGCCATCCTCAGACAGAAGTCCCAAGGCAGTCCAAAGCTAAAGCCAGGCACCTAGCCAGCAAGAACCAAACAGAGCTCCCCCCCACCCCCCCAAACATATGACAGCAGAGCCAACAGTGAGCCTCTGATGAATACCCTGTGAGCATTGGAAGGTGCCCAGCCCATGGTCCTCAATCATCATTCCTGTCTGCACTAAGGTTTCAGAGACAGGTGTGATCTCATCTTTACAATGCATGTGACCCTCTAAACAATGTGTGTTTTTACTGTCTCCCACCATCAGGTACAGCCCAGTTTCCCACTTCTTGAATCTAGTGTGTGTACCCCAGAACTTTATAACAAATTTCAGCGGTCATGTCCTATTTCCAAGCCTGGACACTTTAAGCAGAAGCACACACAGAAAATTACATGTTGATGGAAGAGGCTACTGTTGTGTAACAGTTTCCTCAGATTGAAACATTTCAGCCTGCAGGGAAGATCCTTAAGCAGGAAGGCAAACAATTCTAATAGCTTCAGGAAGTCCCTGAAACTGACCAGATTCACTAGGGACCACCCTGCCAGAGTAACCAAGAAAAGCTGAGACTCCCAGTCAGACTAGAAGCAAGAACTCTCAGACAAGTCAAGCTTCTAAAAAGATTAAGAATCCTATGAAACAGAAACCAGCTGAGCTGTCTGGAAAATGTTTAAATCAGCAGGGGCTCCCAGAAAGGACAGTCTCCAACCAGTTGAACAGCCTGCAGGCTGTACAGTATGCTTCAGGTTCCCAGATTTGTGAATTGTCACTCATGCTAGAGTGGACTTTGGTGATACAGTGTCTTTGTGTCATCTCTGCTCCTGTAAGTGACCCCTAACCCATACTCCTGAAAATAACACCAGTAAAACTCATAGTTCACCTGGTTAGGCTTTGGTTGTATCTGTACTTTGATCTGTTATGGTTCCCGATCTGGGGTGAGTAGAGTGTGTGTGGTGTTTTCCCAGGAAAGGGTTTGTCACTCAATGGCGGCAAGGGAAACTGAGTGGAAAGGGACTTGATGTTTGCAGATTGACAGCTCCATATTGATGAAGTGTCAAGAACCCCCACATTCATCTGCACTGCATCACCACGACAGCCCCAGCCCATCTGCCCTGCATCATCACGACAGCCCCAGCCCATCTGCACTGCATCACCACGACAGCCCCGGCCCATCTGTACTGCATCACCACGACAGCCCCAGCCCATCTGCACTGCATCACTACAACAGCCCCAGCCCATCTGCACTGCATCACTACAACAGCCCCAGCCCATCTGCACTGCATCACGACAGCCCCAGCTCATCTGCACTGCATCACCACGACAGCCCCAGCTCATCTGCACTGCATCACCACGACAGCCCCAGCCCATCTGCACTGCATCATCAGGACAGCCCCAGCTCATCTGCACTGCATCATCAGGACAGCCCCAGCCCATCTGCACTGCATCACCACGACAGCCCCAGCCCATCTGCACTGCATCACCACGACAGCCCCAGCCCATCTGCACTGCATCATCACGACAGCCCCAGCCCATCTGCACTGCATCATCAGGACAGCCCCAGCCCATCTGCACTGCATCATCAGGACAGCCCCAGCCCATCTGCACTGCATCACCACGACAGCCCCAGCCCATCTGCACTGCATCATCAGGACAGCCCCAGCCCATCTGCAATGTTCAATCCCAGCTGGCTTTTTTGTTCATTTGTTTTCTACAGAAATTAACAATCCTAAAATTCATCTGAACGTGCCATTATTTTTCAAAATGAAAAATAAAACAGCTTTTGACTTAAAAACTTACTACAAAGGGGCTGGGGAGACGGCTCGGTTGATAAAGTGCCTGTCATGAAGGCATGGAAACCTGAGTTTGGATATCCAACACCCGTGTAAAAATCTGAGCATGGCAGCATGAAACTGTAATCCCAATAATGGAGGGGGGCAAGTGGATCGTAGAGGTCACCGGCCGAGCCTAGCCAACCTGACAGCTCCACATTCAATTAGAGATTTGTCTTAAACAGTGGTGGAGAGCAATTGAAGAGGACACAAAGTGTCTTACTCTGCCCTCCATATGGATGTGCAAACCTGTGCACACACACATGAACATATAGATTCAGACCACACACAAAAATTTTACTATAGTAAAGTTACAGTAATAGACACAGTGTGATCCCTCCCCCACCCTTCCCAAGTGATATACAGATCAATGGAATGGAACTGGGAGTCTGAAAATAATTTTACATTTATGGTCAGTTGATTTTCACGGAAGAATACCAACACACAAAAATGTAGAACTCAGTGATAAAAATCAAAGGCCAGGAGCTGGAGAAAAGGTTCAGCAGAGCATGTGCTGTTCTTACAGAGGATCTGAGTTCAGTCCTCAGTACCTACATTCACAACCATATATAATTCCAGTTTGATGGGATCCAACATCCTCTTCTGGCCTCCTTGGACACCTATACTCTCAGGCACACACATGTACACACACACATGTACACACACACATGTACACACACACACACACACACACACACACACACACCGAACATGTACACACACATACATGCAGGCAAGCATTTGTATACATCAGATAAAAATAAATAATCTTGCTTTCAAATGGCTAAGCTGGGTGTGGTGGTGTAGCTTTTAATGCCAGCACTTGGGAGGCAGAGGCAAGTGGATCTCTGTAAGTTCAAGGCCAGCTTGGTCTACATAGTGACTCTGGACCAGTCGGGACTACTTAGTGGGATTTGAACACACATGCAGATACTTTTAAATAGCAACATTAATAGAGAAATGCAGATCAAAGCACTATGAGATGCCACATCACCCTCCGGGGGTGGGTTTGGGAAGAGGCTGACGGTGAGTCTCAGGAGGCCGTACAGAGGCATTTGTGCTGGTGGAGGGGAAGCAATGACACAGAAGCCACTCTGAAGCCGTTTGCAGATCCTTCCAACGGGAAGCACAGATTTCCCACATGACCCAGCAATTATACTCCTAGATATTGAGAAAGGTGAGGTGAACATCTAGGCCTACATAGTCTCGTTCATGAACATTCTTAACTGTGTTATCAATGATCACCCAAGCTGGAAATTCCTCAAGTGTGCTTCTCCTGGTGATGGACAATGTCTGGTCTGCCACACAACGACATCCAACAAGATTCTGGTCCTGGTACCACATATCATTATCCCAAATGAAATATAAACAGCTCCCATAGGAAGAATAACAATGTCAACCAACAGACCCTCAAAACTCCCAGGGACTAAACCACCAACCAAAGAGTACACATGGGGAGACCCATGGCTCCAGCTGCATATGTAGCAGAGGATGGCCTTATCTGGGATCAACGGGAGGAGAGCCCCTTGGTCCTGTGGAGGCTTGATGACCCAGGGTATGGGAATGCTAGGGCGATGAGGCAGGAGTGGGTGAGTGGGTGGGGGAGCACCCTCATAGAAGCAGGGGGAGGGAGGATGGGATTGGGGGTTTGTGGAGGGGAAACTGGGAAGGGGGTAACATTTGAAATGTAAATAAATAAAATAACCAATAAAAATTTTAAAAAAGAAATATAAAAGACAATGATTCTGTTTATACAAAATGTCCAGAAAAGGCACATCCAGAGCCAGGAAAGCTGTTTGGTGCTTCTGGATCTGAAGGTGGGCACAGGAGTGATGGCCCGTGAACAGGCATTGCCTCTGGCTTGTGGAGAAGATCTGAGGTTAGAGGTCAGATTGTTGTTACCATGTACAACCCTAAATGGATGAAAGGTAATTTAATAATTGGATACCTCAAAATGATTAATTTTATGGTATGTGAAATATAGTTTGGTAAAACTGAGGAGGTAAGTGAGGAAAGAAGAAAAAGAGAGTGGAGGGGAGGGAGGGAATAAAGAAGTGCCTAGCAACCCTGACCTCTTCCCTCTCCTTGCTTAGCTCATGAGGACAAACCCAAGCCAATCTTCTGGAGGGTGGTTGAGGCATACCTGCTACCCAGCTCAAGGTCAACCAACTCCCTGAATTGAGGTGAGGTCATCCTCAATTCAAGAAGGTAGCAAGGGCCAGCCAGGCCTGTAGACAGCACAGCCCGAGCTAAGGCATACGGAATGCTTAGGCATACGCGCTCATCTATCGGGCCATGGTGAGGCCGTATGTTAGTGACACAGCACCAGATGCCTGACGCAGCCCCTGACAGTTGACTGCGTCTCTTTACTCCTGACACATGCAGATGACAGCTTTGGGG
Organism: Arvicanthis niloticus; assembly: GCF_011762505.2. Classification (NCBI taxonomy): domain Eukaryota; kingdom Metazoa; phylum Chordata; class Mammalia; order Rodentia; family Muridae; genus Arvicanthis; species Arvicanthis niloticus. The sequence goes on along the minus strand of NC_133430.1, from coordinate 5,983,651 downwards.
ACTGTTCCCATCGTGATACAGGTAATCGAGGCTGTTCCTACACGTAAGTCTGATTGATGAGAACCACTCCAAGCAGAACAAAGTCTGGCTCCATTTCCGAAGTTTCTGACCACATCTGGTCCCTCTCTTCCTCTTTTGGTCTGGAACCTGAGTAAGCTAATGAAAAAAATCCCAACTGCTGGGCCCTCGGCAGGAAGTTAGAGCCATAGGAACTCCAATCTGAGAGAACTCACTCTATTCCATCAACAACTCCCTACCCCACCCCCAGTAAACATCACTCACCTCTCTACTGGAGCCATTCTGGACTTGGGTCTCCCTGCTCCCCCAGTAAAAGGCATCATGAAGGTAACCAACCACTGCATATATCTTGTCATGTACTGATGCCATTGCCAGGTTGGGCAGCAATGGTGCCAGGTGGATTCTGTTCCATAGACAACGCTGCTCCTCCTTACTCTGCCTGGTGCAGAGGAGTCAGTAATGGCTGGTTCTGAGGAGTTTGACACCAAGTTTTTATAGAGCTCAGGAGGCCTGGACATGCTGCCCTGGGACTTTCAACTGTTGGTAGCCACAAGGCCTACAGGAACTGAGCTGATCATGCCCACCCTGTTGCCCGGCGTTTGCAGGGGGAGGGGAGTCATGACACCTTTCCCTGTGAAAGGTCAGTCAGAATCTGGCCCCCAGATTCTCAATTCTAGTGCCACAGCCTGCCTCTGCGTGCAGAGGCCAGTGGGGCCGTGTGGTGAGGAGCACTTGGGTGTAACTTGCAGATTCCCAGACACTGGGTGCAGGTGAGTGAACAGAAACTTGTGCAGGCTGAGCAGAGATGTGTCTGGAATAAACCCGGAAGCCACACAGGCAGAGGAGAGAGGACACCTGATCCCAGACTTCTCCGAGGCTATCAATACTCAGGGCTCAAGCCCTTGCTGCAAGCCTTACGTCACTCTTCTTACACAGGCGATGATTGGCAGCAGGGGTGGGGTGGGGGCCCTACATATAAACTTAACAGCAAAGCCTAGTCCAACCCTGTGAAATCCCCGATTGCTCTCACCATGTCCTTAGGACACACACAGGGCTGACCAAGCTATGTTGGACAGTTACTCTTTTTGCATATGTGTGAGAGTACATTCTGGGAGTCTGGGCCAACTTCTCACCTGAACATGCAAACCCAGCCTGGCTCTACAGTCTGGACCAGGATTCCAGAAAGAGGGAGGTCCACAGGAAGCGACAGCAAGCCTTGGAGCCCCTTGGCTATGACAGGCAGCCGGTGAGGGAAGGTGAGGAATGAAGGTGGTGTTGAGTTGCCTTTTCATGGCCTGGGTCAGGCGATGCCAGAAGCTTCAGGGGCTAGGGAGAGCAGAGGTAAGATCCTCAGGCTAACACAGGACTTCCGGAGGACTTGTAATAGGGTGGAAAGCCACTGAAGAACTTCATTATTTCTGGAAGAGGTGAAGAGGTAAGGGTAGGGGGAGAGGAGGAGGAGTGGGGAGAGGAAAGAACGGTGTCATCAAACCAGAATAGACATCCTGAGGGCAGGGTCAGGCTAATTCCCGGGCCATGCTGACTGTCTAAGTGGTAGGTAGGCCAACCTCTTTCCTTCTTTGTACCCCTAGGGGCTGAGGGGAACTGGGGGCATCCCAGACTATGCTGGCTGAATCCCAGTTATGCCTAAGTAGAAGGAATCACACAGAATTGTCACTGCGGGGCTGTTTAGACTGGGGGGAAAAAAAGCAGTTTCACATGGTTCATCCTGACCACTTCTCGCCATTCCTCCACAAGTGAAAGGAAGCTGTTGGTCAGGCAATCCCAGTGCTCTTGTGACCCCCTAGATTCAGGCCATGCAGGTGGGGACTCTCTCCTGGCACTTCTCAGTCCTGCTGATGCTTAGGCACCCCACAGGGCTGCTGGGATGGGGGTGCGGAGGGCCTGTGACAGGCTCCAACTGGTTGGCTTAAGAGCTGGACTCTACTGTGTGCAAATCAGAAAACAATTTTGGAAGCGGTTTGGCAGCACGGATTCTAAACGCTCTGTGACCTGCAACCCAGCAATTTAGTGTCTAGGAATTTAAACAGCAAATTGGCCAGATGACTCAGTCTCCACCTCCACCAATGAAGCTCGCGCTGTTTCTCAAAAGCAGAGACAAACAAGAGAAGCTAGCAAGGCTGCAGGAGACAAGGTTAGTGGAGGTGACCCGGCCAATGGGTGGGAAAGAAGTGGCATTGGGGAGAGATTCTATGCCAGTAGTAGCAGGGGGACCCAACATGCCCAGGATGTTGTGACATGCTCTGCTTGTCAGTGGGAAAACAACAAAGTGTGAGCTGAGTATGACGAAAGGTGAGACTGTGTGACCTATGCCATGTAACCTTACATGGTAACAAACATGTGAAGAGAACAGAGAACCGAGCATGGGGGAAGCCCGTGCCCACGACCCTTGTTTCTGCATGGTGGCATGAGGTTCCCACCCCCGACACTCACACAGTCTCTGCACTTCTTTTCTGTCCGTTCACAATTCTCCCCAAATGAGCGAGTGTTGCTTTATAATTGGAAATGAGTGAGCTAATTTTAAAAATCAACAACAACGAGGCATTGCTGGGAGAAAGCCACAGACAGAGCCGGAGTGAGAGAGGACCAGGGCTTGCTGGAAGCTCAGAAGACTAGGCTTGTTACAGTGCCAGCTCAGAAGTTGATCTGTACAGAACACCAGCCCAGCAAGATCCCAGCAGGGGCTGCAGCCACTCAGGAAATCAACCAGACACTTCTCATAAAGCCAAACAGGAACTTCCTCCGACCAGCAGCAAGGCACTGACCAGGAAGAAGCAAAACCACTGTCCTGGAGCTGGGGAGAAGAACCCTGAAAATCAGGACTTCTCAGAGCTTCAGAACGTGGGAGTGGGGAAGCAGTTGTTGTTGGCTCCTCGGCCAGGACTCTGGCGCCTGTTGGGAGGATACCCCTCTTTCATGAACCTTTTTCTTTTTTTAAAAGATTTATTTATTTTATGTATATGAGTACAGTGTCGCTGTTTTCAGACACACCAGAAGAGGGCATCGTATCCCATTATAGATGGTTGTGAGCCACCATGTCGTTGCTGGGAATTGAACCCAGGACCTCTGGAAGAGTAGTCAGTGTGCTTAACCTCTGAGCCATCTCTCCAGCCCCTCATGAACTTTTTTCATCCAAGATTCACCAGGTTATGACAGCTTGTGATGGTAGGGGCTTGGGTTCATCACATCATAGACGCCCTGGGGGAGAGGGAAAGGCCATTCACAAAGTCCAGAGCATTGGGTCTTCCTGGGAATCTGCCCTCAGGAAGCAATCGCCAATCAGAGAAGTGCCCAATTCCACCCCCTGTCAAGAATTATAGGCTAAAATGATTCACCAAGGCCAAGGCCACTTGCTGGGCATCAGGACATGTCTTCTGCACCACGTGTCACCACCACAGCACTGATGGCTTGTTAACTTGCCTGTTCATCATGGCCAAGGTGAGCAAGACTGACAAGCCCGTCAAAAGGCAACACAAAGTCTACAGACGCAGAGGCAGCCTCAGAGCTAAGGAGAACAGAAGTGCCAGAGAACCAGAGAGGAGCTCCTGCGGTTGGAACCCAGCTGGGACACAGGCACTAAGGTCTCTTCCAATAGAGGAAGTGGTGAATGAGCCCAGCAGGCAATCAAAGTGTAGAGGCAGAATCCTAGGAAAGGGTCCAACAGAACACAAAGACCCAAACCATCCCAGAAGAAGTAAGGAATACCCATGACTGGCTGTGCAGTAACTGCACACAGCTGAGGAAAAGCTCTCTGAGCTCAGGGTCGTGACAATAGAAACTGAAAAGAAGCACCATGTTTGGTGGTGCCAGTCATCCTAGTGCTTGAGACACTGAGGCGGGGTGGGGGGGATCCTGAGTTCTGGCAACCCTGGGCAGGATGGGAAGGCTGGAGGAGGGAAAGGGGAAGATAAGCAAAGAGAAGAGAAGAGGAGAGGAGAGGAGAGGAGAGGAGAGGAGAGGAGAGGAGAGGAGAGGAGAGGAGAGGAGAGGAGATCCCATGGTATGGCTGATTGAAGGAGTGAACCACCTTTTTTTTTTTTTTTTTTTTTGGTTCGCCCGGCAAACCACCAATTTTGATGACCTAAGTTCCATCCCTGGGACCCACAGAGTAGAGAGAAGAAAATGATTTCCACAAGTTTCCTCTGACTTCCTCACATGTACCATGGTGTTCACATGTGTGCACGCACACACACACACACACACACACACAGAGAGAGAGAGAGAGAGAGAGAGAGAGAGAGAGAGAGAGAGAGAGAGAGAGAGAGAGAACCCTTAATAAAACAGTTGATCCAGGAACTCTAGCCACTTCCAAAAGTGTAACACCCACTCATGAGAGACAGAACAGAGGAATAAAGAAATGAGTAAGGGCCAGGCAGTGGTGGCGCACGCCTTTAATCCCAGCACTTGGGAGGCAGAGGCAGGCGGATTTCTGAGTTGGAGGCCAGCCTGGTCTACAGAGTGAGTTCTAGGACAGCCAGGGCTACACAGAGAAACCCTGTCTCGAAAAACAAACAAACAAAAAAAGAAACAAACAAACAAACAGAAGTGAGTAAGGAACTGTCTGATGCAGAAGCAGCTGAGAGTCCTCCATAATTATGTCAAACGATAAGCCATACCATCAGGAAGCTCAGAAAACTCCAAACAGAACCAGTGCTGTCTCAGTCACATTTCTATTGCTGTGACAAAACACCACAACTAACACAGTGTATAGAGGGGAGCATTTAATTGGCTTCAGAAGGTTAGAATCCATGATGATCTAGCAAAAGCGCTGCAGGAACAACTGAAGGAACACATCCTGATCTGTAAGTAGGAGGCACACAGGGAATGACCTGAGTCTTTGAAACTTCGAAGCTCATCCCAAGACACACCTCCTAATCCTTTCCAAACAGTTCCACCAACTGGAGACCAAGTATTCAAACCTAGGAGCCTACAAGGGCCATTCTCATTCACACTGCCAAGAAAAACACCTTCATTCAACTTAGAGCCTCCCGCTCTGGGAAAGAACGCCAAGAGTGTGGGGAGACAAGGCAGACTGCAAGATGCAAAAGCCATGCCTGCTGAAGGAGAGTTACCTGAAATATATAAAGAACTCCCACACACAACACTAACAGTTAGCAAGAAAGAAACTGTCCAAAGATCTGGACAGACGCCTTGACGAAGAGGACAGATTGCAAGCAGCATGCAGAGGGTGCGGGTTTCCATCACTGCTGCTAGTGAAAACTGGGGGACAAGAATATTTGTAGCTGCTGGGTTTATAATTCTAGAACCTGAAAGCAACTGGGGTCTTCTTAAAATACCCCAGAGTAATGGATGAGTAGGTGTGGTCCGTGCAGGGGGTAGACCACTACTCCTTAGTAGGAAGGAGTGAGCCATTATTCCTGGAAAACATGGAGGAACTGAAACGTATGTGACTACGTAGGAAGCCAGTCTGAAGAGACTAGACCCTGTGTGATCCCAGCACTAGAATATTCTTGTAAAGCTAGAAAACCTTCACAAGATCAGTGACTTCTGAGGGCTCAGCAAAGGTGGGGTAACTAGGGGATCCCAAGGGACTCGATACAGCGCTGGTCTACAAACGTGGTAGAGCAGCCACAGCAAAGGAGCCTCTGGGCGTGGACTTGCCAGAGGTTGAGGGGTCAGAGGTCCGTGGGAACTCTACTTTCAGTCTAGTTTTTCTGTAAATCTGAAAGTATCCTACAAATGAAATTTACTAATTTAAAGAAAAACTTAAAAATCCACTTAGCCTACAGCCCAGTGTTTATTCCAGAACAGTGAGAAAATACCGTCTCACAGACATGTGCACAGTAATATAGACAGGTGTTTTATTGGTAATTGTCTGGAAGAGGAAATAATTCATGTCCTTTAATTGCTGAACGAACCTCAGTAAGTCCACATAATGGCATAATACTCAGATGTAGAAAAGGGACACGCTGTCCACGTGTGCAGTAATCTGTGTTATTATTAATGACTCGAGGAAGAGAGCCAGCCTCAAAGGTTATTTATTGTATAATTCAACATATCTCTAGACTGACAGGATCATAGAAACAGCGGGTCAGCTTTCTGTCACTGTGACTTATAGAAGGAATCTGACTCAGGACTCCAGAGGTTCCATTGTTTTTAAGCTGTGACAAAGCAAGGACATGTGGCAGAAGAAAACCACTTCTCTCATGTCAGCCAGGAAGCTGAGGGGGCGGGAAGGGATGAGGCTGTCCTCTAAGATGCACACCCCTGTGACTCACGTCCTCCAGCCCAGCCCCAGCTTCTGATGACTCCTCCTCCATGACCTCTTCAGTTCACTAGCTCACTGATGAAGTTGCTGCCCTGTGAGCCAGTCAGCTTCACAGCTGCACCCTCCACCTCCTGCTGGAGATGAAGTCTTCCCCACAGGGGCTTTGTGTGTGACACTTTTGCCCAACCCACAGCGGCTGTCAGTGCCTGATGAAGGGGTGGAGAGTGTGCCCTGTGACTGTAAAGGACAACAATGACAGTCTCCTGTCAGTGGCTGTGATCACATCCTGACACAGGGTTGGCTGTCTGACTGACTCTACGCTCATGATAAAATGTCACAGAAACCTGTTAGTCTGAGAACTGGAGGATAGTGACAGGTAGTTTGTAATAGTGTCCCTTTCTAAGGAGGGAAAAGCCAAGGGTGAACCCAAGGTTGCAGACGGGCTAGAACAGGTTTCTAGGAACAATTGTTTGCCTGTGCCATGAGCAAAGCCTTCCTACCCTTTCTCATTGGATACTACCCACTAGGAAAGTACTCATTTGATTCTGAGCAGCTTCAGCTCTGGCCGCCACACTGTCTTCTAGTTTTTTAAATAAAATCCTTTTATCTATTCCCAATGTAAAAAAAAAAAAAAAAACAAAAAACAACAACAACAACAAAAAAAAAAAAAAAAAAAAAAAAAAAAAAAACCGACATAGAAATACACAAATACAGGCCAGGAGACAAATTGTGAGGCCCCGGGGAAGCCTGAGAGCAGGGTGGGATGTGTCCACAGAGGATGGCAGGTGTATGCGTTGCTGCAACTTCTTATGAGGCATAATTATGTAAAAACTGAAAGACAGGGTGCTGGAACAATGGCTCAGTGGTTAAGAGCACTTCCTGCTCTTGCAGAGGACCAGGGTTCAATCCCAACACCTACATGGTGGTTCACAACCATGCATAGCTGCAGTTCCAGGCGATGCGATGCTCTCTTTTGACCTCAGCATATATGTGGTGTGCATACATTCATGCAGACAGAGCACTCTGTGCTTTTCGGGCATAGAAATTGGGAATTTGGCCGGAAAAGTCATACAGAGATGTAAATCTTCTAGAATGGCCAAAACAACTGTAACAGCAAAACAGAACAAAAAGCCCAAAACCCAGTTCCAATTTACCAACTTATGGTAAAGCTGTGGTCATCGAAACCACGTGGTTCGTCACAAGGATTCGTGACTGGTGAGTGAAGTCAATTTGAAGGAAAAGATTTTCAACAAATTACACAGTGATAGCCGTAGCCAAGCAGCTGTTTGTCACAGACAACAGCTAACTAACCTAACAACTAACTAACAACAACTAACAACTAACTAACAACAGCTAATCTAACTCACATGGGTGGTCAACTTAGGGGTTAACTAAAAACGGCCCCCCCAATCTAATTATAAAAAGGGGGGAAGCTGGGAATGGTGATGCACACCTTTAATTGCAACCTAAGGAGGCAGAGGCAGGAGGATCTCTGAGTTCTAGGCCAGCCTGGTCTACAGAGCTCCAGGAGAGCCAGATCTATGTAGAGAAACCCTGTCTCAAAACAGTAAATAAACAAAATAAAGTAAGAAGTGGGGCAGTGACGTGGCTCGGTGGGTAAAGGTGACCACCAGGCCTGGCAACCTGAGTTCAATCCCTGGGACATACATGGAAGAAGAAGACAACTGACCACTCACCTTATCCTTTGACACTTCTATATATACGCTGGTGTGTGTGTGTGTGTGTGTGTGTGTGTGTGTGTGTGTGTGTGTGTAAGCATACTTACATAAATAAGCATAATTTTTGAATTATAATTCAGGGTTGGAGAGGAAACTCTGTGGTTAAGAGCAGCAGCTGCTCTTCCAGGAGACTTGGTTACAACTCCCAGCACCCACAGGGAGCCCACAGTCACCTGTAACTTCAGTCCTAGGGGACTCAGTGTCCTCTTCTGGCCTCTGCAGCCGCCTGCTTGGTGCGTAGACATACAAACAGGCAAGACATACGTTAAAAGCCATACTAGTTCTAGAAAAAAGAACTGGTGATGGCGATTTGTGTGTGTGTGTGTGTGTGTGTGTGTGTGTGTGTGTGTGTGTGTGTATGTGTGCACATACAAATGTCTCCATAGATGAAACCTGGCTTCTGACAGCAGGAACACACCAGAGGCTTTGTGTTCCCAGACCCATAGACTCTTGGTGGTTGCTTTCAGGTTACACAGCTACACACAGCTCACTCTTTATTGGCTGAATGGTGTGAGAAAGGGTTCCTTCACCACCCAGCACAGTGAGAAGTGTCACTGTCTTAGGGACCTGCAGGCTGTTCAGAAAAATATCAAACAGCGGGTGCGGAGGGGGGTGGGGTTGCTGACTCCAGAGTCCCAGGGACACACACACACACACACACACACACACACGAGCACCTCTAGGCTGCGATGTGGCACTTGGGGACCTCAAAGCTCTGGCCCCTCAAGATACGTGCGCCTCTTTGGACATTGGTATCCCTATTCTTTGTCTGAAAGTAATGACATGACGCTCTCTGTGTGATTAAAGTGTCCCTGCTTTTGCTGGATGACTTAAGCCTGGAACTGTAACAAAATGATGTGCAGGTAGTTTGTGAAAAGAAAATAATTTTAATGGTCTAAATGTGGTTTTCTATATTTCAGGTTTCATCTTCATATAAAACGTATGGAAGTCAGCACCATGATCAAATCGCTTGTTTTTGTTGTTTGGAGCCAGGTTGGGCGTGGGGTGTTTGTTTGGGCCTGAAATTCACTATGTAGCTCATGCTGGCCTTGAGTTTGCAGCCATCCTCCTGCCTACGCATCCAGAGTGCTGAGATCACAGGTGTGAGCCAGCAGCACCCAGCTCGGATAGCTTCGCGGGAAGCTGTGCTGTGAGTTCACGCGTAACAGCTTTGGGGATATGCATATGTCAGCCTTTTGCCTGTCTAAAGTGAAAACTGGCTAGGTTTGTCATGCATTCATAGAGTTGAGCGATGCTCTCGAATGTAGAAGAGCTCTCTCCACCCCTCGCCTGAGAAGGAAATCTGGTACTCAGTCACTAAGCCTGCCGCTGACTGGACCCTCGCCACCTGCTAGCTACTCTCTGCTTCCTCTCTTTGCACATCCCCTCCCAACTGCTCTTGAAGGATGGTGTAGTTTGCTTCTGTTGCTGTGAGAAGACGTTGACTAAACCAACCAGCGGGAGGAAAGGGTTTATTTGGCTTACAGATTGTAGTCTCTCATCAGGGAAGGACAGAACAAAGACTCAAGACCGTGGAGGCAGGAACTGAAGGAGAGAGCACAGAGGAAGGCTCCTCATGGTTTGAGCAGCCTGCTTTCTTATACAGGACAAGACAACCTACCCAGGGGCAGCAGTGTCCACACTGGCCCGAGTCCTCCCACATCAATCAAGAAAATGCCCCACCTACATCCCCACAGGCCAATCTGATGGAGGCAGTTCCCCAACCTGATGGAGATTGATTCTATTTTGTGTGAGTCCATTTCGCGTCAAGTGCAGTGGCCTTCAGCTCTGGGGGCTCTCCCCAAGCACAGTTTTCCTCCCCTGCAGTGTGCTCACATCTGTTCCTTCCTCCTTTCTTATTCCGTTTCTGGATACACAGTACCCTCCTCATTTGCAGCAACATCTTCCAAGACACCTGCAACTGTAGACAGTATGGATTCCAGATGTTTTTACACCCCTGCGTCTGGGATAAAGTTGAATCTTTCAGGCACAGTGGAGATTTAGCAAGAGCAAACAGTAACACTGAACCACTGTAACAACGCACCGTAATAAAGGCTATTTAAAACTTATCAATTGTTTATTCTGGAGCTTTCCACATACTGTTTTCAGGCCACAGTGGACCATGCGTAACAGGAACTATACATGGATGAGAGGGTTTGAGTCATTATCTGAAACAGGGCAACGCGGCACTGCTTACATAATTGGCACCAACCAGGGATGCACACGTAGGCACCCATTTTCCTTATGGATTATCACCTAGGCTCTTCCAGACTACCTAGTGTGCCTTGTGTGTGCATCAGTTGAAGAATTGTTTCCTTGTCTTTTAAATATCACTTTACCACCAGCTGTGGTTGGTGCACACCTTTAATCCCAGCACTCTGGAGCCAGAGACAAGTGGATCTCTATGAGTTCGAGACTAGCCTGGTCTACATAGTAAGTTCCAGGCCAGCCAAGGCTGCATAGCAAGACCCTGTCTCTCTCTCTCCCCCCCCCCACTCTCTTTCTCTAATCTAATCTATCATCTATCTATATTATAGAGAAATATGACATAAATATATATATATATATGTGTGTGTGTGTATCACTTTACCAAACCCTTCTCCATTCTGCATAGATGTGGGTCCCTGAACCCCAGCTGGGAGCATCTGTAGGGAGGTGAGGTAAGTCTCTGCCTAGCCATCGGGTTCCTCCTTCTTGCTTGGTGGGATATCAGCTGCCGAGGCTGCTCATTGGCTTTTCCACTGTGTATTTCTTTGATAATTTGGTTGGATGGTCCTCTCCTCTGCAGATCTGTCACCTGCAGTAGTCATCATGCCTCCTGACCCAGTCACTCTCTGGCCAAGCACCTAAAGACTTTTGTCATCTCGCTCTAACTTTGAGGAGCCTGGAGACTGCAGAGGTGAGAAATGCACCATCCCCCTGAAGGTGATGAGGAACCAGGAAGAGTCAGGGAGGGTTGTTGAGCTCCCGAGAGCCTGAGGGTCATGGTGACTGAGATTTGTGTGTTAAGATGAAACAGTGGCTTGAGACTCTTCCTGGCGGGCCATGGGTGAGTGTGTGGCCTTCATGGGACTCTCCATGAATCCGCCCACCTAAGGACGGATCTTCCTGAGTGACCTTTAGCCCAGGTCCTTGCTCAGTCCATTTTTTCTTCTTTATCTGGACTCTGTATCCTCTGTATCCCCAGAGTGATCTGGGGACCCCAAGCCACTCAAAAACCAGAGAGTGATTTGGGTTACCTGTGACATTGGAACTAGTGACTTTGGATGGATATTGCTACTTTGGGGTTCTCTTGGTAGCCTCCAGGGCTTTATTATTTAATTTAATTTTTTGTTTATTTGTTTGTTTTTGAGATAGGGCCTCACAGTGTAGCCCTGGCTGGCCTGCAACTCAATATGTAGACCAGGCTGGCCTTGAACTCACCTGCCTCTGCTTCTCAAGAGCCAGGATTAAAGTTATGAAACGCATGCCCAGCCTCTGGCTTTGTTTTATATAAACCTTTCCATCCCGAGTTCTCTCTTCTGTGAGATAGTGTTGGGGTCCACACTAGCCCCACGTTGGGGTGGCCAAAATAATGTTGGAGCCCAGGCAAAATGTTGAGGCCCGGGCCAACCCACGTTTGGGTGGCCACTATATCCCGGCCCAAGCTGCCGCTCCGGTCTGCGGGTCGGGGTTCAGCAAGAGCGAGGGTGAGGGCAGACTCGAAGAATGGAGACAAGGTGTGATTCAATCCCGTTTATTCTTCAGTCTCTCTTCCTCTAAGTGTCTCCTGCTGTGTCTCCTCTGTCTGCTGTCTCTGATTCTCTCCTCTGTAGTCTGAATTCTGATCTGTTCTGTCTCTGCCTTTTATATGTCTCACTTCTAAGCCACGCTTCTAAGTTACACCTTTAATCATGCCCTTAGGTCTTGTCTCTAACTCTGATCTCTACACTTCTAAGTCATACTCTTAAGTCACACACCTTTAATCTCACACACCTTTAATCTCACGCACCTTTAATCTCAAGGTATCTAAACCAAGATTATCGGAGTGTGCTCAGCTGTTGTAGGCTATTGTAATCCAAGTCTCATGTCAGGGTATATGGCTCAAGATGGCTGCAAAGCTGATAGCCGCTTTCTGCTAAAAGTCGGACCCCAACAAGATAGAACTAAGCAGACACTTCTCTTCTTCGTTAACACCAGTTAAAAACCAAAACCCAGCACCTGAACAGACAAGCCCATGTGCCCAGCCCAGCCCCAGGCAGCTCCTCTCCTCTAGTGCCCCATCGTACAGAAATAGCACTGGAGCCCCTTGGAATACCCCCTGCTTAGTACTGCTCACTCCCTGCCTGCTGCTTTCCTCTGAGAACACACCCCATGGGGCATCTCTTTCCCAGGCTGTACCCTAGCCACCTCTGCCACAAGCTTCTGAGTCCTCTGGGGGTAGAAGCCAGAAAGAACATTGTAAGGCAGACCCCTTCCTCACAGGACCTCACTTTCCCCTTTGTGCACTGGTATAACCCAAACCCCAGATGCTGTCAACCTGAGATCTCCAGGCCTCACTGACCTGGACTCCTTGGATCACCAAGGCCAGGGTCTGGTGGAGAAAGGTGAGCCCAGCTGCATTTGGGAGAGGTGAAGTCCATCCTGAAGCCACTGTAGAGCCAAGCTAGCTGCCTACAGCTTAGCCTGCAGGGGTTAATGGGCCCAGCTACCCTGGGACCAGGTTCCCATGTAGACTTTCCTCACTGCTCCCTGAGGCTGGTTTCTTCGGAGATACAGCAGTCAGAGCTGTCGCCAAGCAGAATCAACTGGTGCGGTCCCTTGGGCCAAGTGCCAAAGCAGCCAGGATGGGGCCCTCCTGCTGCTCATGGCAATGTGAGAGTAAGTAAGAGAAGCATAGATTAATGACCTCAGACCTGTCCCATATCCACATCAGGCCTCCAATCAGGACTTGGTTCCCTGGGTCAGGATGGCAGCTGGGATACACCCCCAGGATCCAGACTGTGCAAACTCCAGATACGTGGGAGAGTAAGGGCAATCTGACCTCAGCTCTGAGGAGGGCTATGTTTCAGGTGCTGGGCTAGAGGCTTTACCCTGCTGTCTAGACTGCAGTGCCAGCCACAGAGTACAGGTCACCCTACCTAGAAACAGTCGTGGGAAAGCATGTATGTTTTGCTGGAGGAGTACCCACTGTCTACACCCTCGTCAGGCACCCCTTAGAATCCAGACCTTTAACCTTGGAGGCACACAGCCCATACCTGCTGGGATACAGGAAGTCCCCATGGGTGTAGGAAGCCAGTCAAAGTAATTCTGTTCAGTGGCCTGCCCCCCCACTGCTCTCTCCACTCTGCCTGGCTCATGTGTCCTTTCCTGGTGGCTGTTCTGAGCACAGCTATCTTCTCTTACTACACAACATATCGAATGTGATAGGATACATAGCCTCCAGACCCCAACAGGAAGCAGATCTAAAAGGCAAGGTACAGACTCTGAGTCAGTTCCAGAGGTTTACCCTGATGTGGGGACTGTGGAGCATAGCTTCCCCCCATCTTGCCCATGAATAGAAGCTATCTTTCTCAGGTTTCCGGTACTAACAAGTAAGAGGATAGGAGGGAGGAGGAGCCCATAGTTTCCCAGTGGCGCAGACCACAGTAGGTTCCTGGAAACAAGATGGCTGTAGGCAGGGAGCAGGTATGTCTGCCACTGTACCACAGTTCATTCCCAAAGGTCGTTTTTCTTCATCTGGGCAGCAGGATTTGTAGATGGGGGAATAGGAGCAGTGTCTCCAGTCAGATGGTCACCTTGGAGGCTGTGGCAGTTCCAGGGACAGACACGGATTTCTCTTCACGCAGCCAGGGAAAACCCAAGGCCGGTAACAACCTCCCGATGACAGTGTATGCAGATAGCTGAAGCTTAAGTGAGCTTTCCTCTGGTTGGCCTTCCTGAGGGATGCGCCTCTGTGGAGCTGACTGTTCAGCTCTACAGAGGGAACGGACTCCTGTAAGAACAGGATGGCCCTGGGTCAAACCCTTCCCCATGGGAAGGCTGGGATCAGCTGAATGGCCTACATTCCCCTTCAGTCGAGAGCAGGGACTTCAGATGGAGGGGACTGTGGAGTGAACTAGAGAATCTGGGCCTGTTAGTGTAGCTATCAGCACGGGCTGGCTGTAGCCAGCCTGTCCTCGTCCCTTCTGGGTAGCAGGTTACCTGAGTGGAGACCAATTCTCAGCTACTGACCAAGCCAGGTTTGAGCAGGATATAGTTTGTCAGAAAAGCCTGGAACCTAAAATGGACTTGAGACACTGGACGGTAGATGTGGTGGGAGGTGCAGGCCTGCAACGTGTGCATGTGGGCCTCCAAAGACAGCAGCTCTACTCACGCACTTGGTGTGCACACCACATGTGAGCCTCTCCCACTTCTGCCTGCAGCAGCACCTTACGTGGGCAGGCATATGGTAGACTTCATGCTACGAGCCCCACCTGGTCTATGGGGCCTTCTCTGGGACCATCTAGACAGCCATGAGCACACCACACACATCCTTTAGAAAAGCTTTAGCAGCACAGACAGACAGATATACAGACAGACACACGCATATACTCACGCCCCTCTGCTCATCCCAAGACTGTATTCTTGTGGTACCAGGACAGGCCCTCTACCCAGAACTCTTGGCTGCTGATACCGTTTTCGTCCTTTGTCCCCCAGCTGCATCTGGACTGTGGAGAGAGATGTATGGGTGTGCGTAGGTGCACACGCACTGTGAACACATATGGAAGCCAGAGGTCTACCTCACAGATCAATTCTCAGAAGCCATCCATCTTTAGTTTGAGGCAGGGTCTCTTGGTCGGTAACTGCCGGGACTGAACTCATCTCCTCTCATGCTTCTGCAGCAAGCGTGGTACCGACTGGGCTCTCTCTCTTCAAGCCCTGTCTATCTTCTGAGGATCATCTTCTAGTCCCACTGTATCTGTTGAACTTACGTGAAGTCTTCATTTGGGGCCCATTTCTTCACTGGGTCTTCATTGGGTCTTCCTTTCGGTGGGTTCTGCTCAGTTCCCGCCTGTCAGCTCTTGTGAGGCACCTGTTTTGAGCATGGCGAGTTCTATGGTTGATGATTGAGAATCCTAACGTGCACACAGGTGTCTCCACAGTCTGTCCTTCAGGCTGCCGATCACAGGCCAGGCTTCCTGTCGGTCTGAGAGTTTTGGCTGGAGTCTGCTCAATGACCTTATAAAGTCACTTATGAGACCGGTGTGTAGCATTCTAGGACTGGGGAAGGTTGATATTCATTTCTATCATGCCCTTGAGGGCCTCAAGTATTATTTAAGAAGAAACTTGAAGGCTATGGGGGTGCTTTTTAGCCAGTATAATGGTGGGAACGTAACTTTCACATCTTACTGAGCCAGGATAAAGACCATGTCTCCTCGGCAGCCTGGCATCTGGACTGCCCAGCGCCTGCATGTGTTCCTGCTGGTCTAGCTCTTCTCTGGAGAGGCTGGGAAGATAGCAGTACCGTGGAGACTCGTCATATACACTGCAGTACAGAGAACAGGGCACAGGGCATCCCCGGAAACAACCGTGGCAGGAGCCAGACGAGCTTTTTACCCAGCAAGAAATATGGTGAGAACCCCCTCCTCTCAACAGCCAAGCAATCTTTCTGCTCCTCGGAGCTATGGACTCTGGCTTTGCTCTTTGCCTTCTGCCAGTCTCTGCCCGAGGGGGCAAACAGCCTGTGCACAAGCTGGCAGGATTGGCTCTCAACACCAAGCCCCGAGGTCATCATTGCTTATTCCTTAGTTCCCACATTAGATACGAAGACAAGAGGACGCTGGCCAGAAGTCGATGGCATCCCTGGGCTTCCTTCTCTCAAACATGCGGTCCCTTAGAGTCTGCGAGTGCATCAGTGCTGAGCAGCGTCTACTTCATAAAGCCCCGTTTCTTACCTATGTTTAGAGGTAGGAGGCCAGGCACCCACAATCCCTATTCCCCAGGAAGGTTCCACTAAGCAGGTGTCATCTACTACAGGACTCCAGCAGCACCTGAGGCCCAAGTCACCCACTTCCCCAAGGTCGACAGACCCACCTGACCTCTAAGATGCCACATCAACATGGCCCCACACCCAGGCCATGTCCCACCTCTGCCTATGTCCCAACTGCACATAGAGAAAAGGAACAGCATCCAAAGAACATGGAGGCCAAAACGTTTAAGTTATTAAATCAAATATACAGAGTGATTCATTTAATATGTACATATTTACAGAAATGCACTTTCACAAGGAGGGTGGCCGGGGCCGGCAGGTGGGCAGCGGCCTGGTGCCCACGGCAAACGCTGACAGCTGGGAGGGGGTCTGTGTGAAGGCACTTGTCACAAGCTTCTATACTGCCGCCGTCCCGGGAGGGAAACCGAGCAGTTGGGAAGGGCACTTCTGAAAGCACAGTTGGAGATCTCTGGAGAGTTCTGGGCAGGAGGAAGCAAGGACGGCAGGCTGGAGGGGCTAGCTGAGGCATGGGCCAGGTTTGCTTGCCGGCCTTAGGCCACACCAGTGACCCCCGACCCCACTGACAACCACAGGCACCACCAACAGCTATGGTAACCAGCATCACACGGGCCACCATGGGTCCCACTGACAGCATGCCAGCCCAGCAGCCAGTGCCACTGACAGCCAAGCCACAAGCCAATGGCCACAGATGTTCCCAACAGCCACAGGTCCCACTGACAGCCATAGGCCAGGCCAATTGCCACAGGTCCCACTGAGAGCTACAGCTAAGACAACAGCCACAGTCCCACTGACAGCCTCAGGCCATACTGTCAGTCACAGGTCCCACTGAGAGCCACAGGCCACACTGAAAGCCACGGCCCAGCCCACGGGTCTCATGGGCTTTTGGGCCTTGAGCTAGAGAGAAACCCAAATGAGGAATAAAAAAGAAGATTCTGTAAACAGCGACAGCCTGTGGTAACAAACATTATACGATTTGGTGAGAACACAAAACACGCCCTGCTCTCCTGCCACAGTGCGTGCGGACACGGAAACTTTACAAAAATAGCAATGATCCGAGAATACTCCGCTGTTTTCCGCCCGACAGCCATTGAATAATTTATACAAGGTTAAAGAAACGTAAAAAATAAACATTTGTTTTTTGTTTTTTTTGGTTTTGTTTTTTACACAAAATAAAGAAACTATGCACACGGCCTTGGCCTCCTGTGGTCCGGCAGGCAGCGTGGTGCCGGCAGGCAAGGGTTCTGGGTGCTAGCCTGGGCTACTCCCTGCCAGCACAGCGTACATCCTTGGTGCTTCTGACGGCGCGGTTGTCCACTTTGGGCCCTGGAGCCCAGCAGGCTGGCCTTCCCAGGGAGCAGCTGGGGTCTTTGGTGAATTTGTGTGAGAGGAACTTCTCTGCCTCTGGGGAGTCCCCATCTCCACGGCTCAGCTCCTCATCCTCCTCGTCCTCCCCACCAGGCCCGTGGCCAGCTGGCCCGGGCAGTGCCTCGCCTGCCCTGCGGGGCGGCGGCGTGAAGTTCTTGCACTGATAGAGTACGTCCTTGTGGCCCCCAGTTCCCAGACCGCTGCTGCTGGGCCGCTCAATGGGGTTACGGATGGGATTGAGCGGGGCCCACTGGTTGTTGGCGCTCTCATCCCGTGGTAGCCGGCTCCTTTCACGTTCTTTCCTGCGCTTTCGTGTCCACCACACGCAGATAACCACACAGGCGAGCCACAGGACGCTGAACACGCTGCACAGCACAGGCACCAGCAGACCTGGGTAGAAGGAGAGGAGGTAAACACTTCCTGCCGTGCCCATACAGGACAAGCAGGGACTCTGGTTTCTAGAATGGAGCTAGGTGGCAGCAGACACCTCACCCCTCTGAGCAACTGCAGATTCCCACTGGTCTCGAGTCTGGGAGCCCCCACCACCCCAGCTTACCTGTGGAAGAGCCACCCATAACAACTGTTTCCACCTTGACCTCGGTGACAGCCAGCAGCAGTGAGCTATTTCCTCTCTGAGTGATGGCAGCCACGATGGCGTGGGCTGTGCTCTGGATCAGGCTGCTGTCAGGCAGGTCCCTTGCAGGGCTGAAAGACTGTGGCAGGGGATGATACTGGGGGACAGTCCAAAGGGACTCTTCCTACATCCCAGGAGCCTGTCCTAGCTACTAGCCAAACCCTGATCAGGTCCTAGCCAGATGTACAGAGGGCTGCCATGGGTAGAGCTGAATCAGGGCTGCGCTACACGTGGCAAGGACCTCAAAGGGCTTTGAGACCAAGAAATGGGGAGCTCCGGTGAAGCTAGATCTTGATGTAGCGGCATACCCACTGTCAAACCCCTGCATCCTGTATGGGGACCGCTGGCCTTTCTCAGTTCACTCAGCCCCCAGATCTGTGCCTGAAGAGCTACACAAACAATACCAGCCCCACAACTCTGTGCTGGCATCCAGCCTGCACCCAAGCCATCTTCTCTTCTCCCCTCTCTCTGAATACTGCACCCTGCCATCACCACATGTCACAAGGCTACCTTGATCTTCTGCCCTCCCCTCCCTTTTGCTAACCTCCACCCTGCCTGACCTAGGTGGTCTGCCCTCACCCTGACCTCCATGGCTACCACTTTCAGAGATCCACATCTGAGAGGTCCAGAGCATCCTCTCCTACGCTCCTTCCACACATGCCAGGCGGGGATCTCTCCAAGAGCCAATATCCACGGCTTCAGAAGCCAGGCAAAAGGAGTGACATGTGCTGTACGGCTGAGCCAGGAGTCCTGGAAGTCACTGGTTCATGCCACGTATGAAACCTATTTCCCAATAACTAGCCTGGTACCCATCCTGTCATCTCTGCCCTGGACCTGTCAATGCCTCCGTCCAACCCTACCTTCCGTAACACACAGCCAGCACTGCCTCACCACAACAATCTCCCTGTTAGTCCCACTGGGCTCTAGAACATTCCTCACGATAAAATACAAACTCACATCCTTGTTGCCTTCCCACCAAGCAGCTGACCCCATGGACTGTCAGTGACCACCTGAAAAGCGTGGTGGTCTTCTCTTACAGCTGTGGCCCTACCCTCCTGGTGCGGTCCATGTGGATACAGCTTCCCATCCAGCCCCACTCAGCTGGGAAGGTGCCCAGAGGGATGCCAAATCCCCGGGTCTGCATTTCACTGTGTAAATGCCTCCCGTCCTCAAGTCTGCCACTGTCTCGAAAGATGCTAGACTGTCACAGCCACTGAGGGTTTAGAGGCCTGTTCAGGATGGGTCCCCGCCCACACTCACCACAGCCACCTCCACGGCACTGGCCCCTGAGGATGAGCGATCACAGAGCAGCAGCAGGAGGCGGTCTCGTGCCGCTGCCCTGGTGGCAGGCAAGGCTCGGATTCCAGAGCAGATAGCGCCCACTGTGGTGCCCTGGGCAGGCAAGCAACAGGTTAGCGGGGCCGAGGGCCATGATCTGAGGCCACTCATCTCTCTGCTAATGGGGGGCTCCATCCTGGGAGCAGAAGAGGAATAGTGGGAGCCTACCCTGCTCCTGACCCAGTCTGTCTGAGGCAATGGGAGGAGCTTGGAGGAAGTAGGAGTTGGCGAACAAGCATCATGAGTTCCAAGCTCCTCTGTTCTGGGGAATGGGCAGGCTAGTTCGAAACACCCAGAGAATGAGGATGGGACACATCAGAAACTCGAACTATCCTTTAAATGGTAATCCGAAGTAGAGTGGCTGCCAGCACCCCGGCAGTATGTCAGCAGCCCAGACTGAACGATCTCTCTCTCTCTCTCTCTCTCTCTCTCTCTCTCTCTCTCTCTTTCGCCCAACAACATCTAGGCTCAGTGCTTTCTCGTGTGAGCCCACTGGTGGCCATTTCTCTCCATAACCATGGGCTTCTGGACCTACATGAGCTGAGCCATGAGCAGACTATCATTCTAGGCGTATGCCTGGGAATCCCGGGTCCCCCGGGATCACTCACCTGAGGCACTTGGTCACGATTGAAACGCAGCGTGAGACGAGCACAGTTGTTGTCCAAATGGGTGGTCCGTGGCAGGCAGGGGGTGCTGGGTGCCAGAGGTTCCTCCGCCGTACACTCCCCCCAGTTTTCACAGGGTGGCTGCAAGCACTGACCCACGGCTTTCTCCCGGCATTGCTGCCCTGGTGGGCACTGGGCACTCAGAGTGCTGGGCTGACCAGACAGCAGGCAAGGCTTCCGTCCACACCATACCTGGAAGAGACATGCCCAGGAGACACATGGGAATGAGAGGCATGGTCAGGCACAGGCAGCCCACAGAGATAAGACATGAACCAGTCAGTAAGTTTCAAGCCAGTGTCTCTACCACCTAGGGGCTTGAGGGAGGCAGGCAAAACTCCACTCCAGAAAGGACTTTCTGTCAAAATAGAAAGCTAAGCAGAGCCCGGGAATGGACCGAGAAGAGAGGCAGGCCCAAGAACCCTCCCAGTTCATTGCTCTAGGATAGCCCTCAGAAGTGGGTAGCCTTATCAACCTACACCCCCACCCCTGTACCAGTCGATAGCTGAGTAAGCCTAAAGGCTCAGATGACTCAGGGTCAGAGTGCAAGAGGGGTGGAGGAGGAGCTGCCCCACCTTGCTGCAATCCCGGTGGCCATCCAGGCAGCGGCAGCTGTTGCAGTCCTCTACCCAGGAACTCCCGTGCGGGAAGGACACGCCCCGGGACCAGCAGGGTCTTGTGAATATGACCACTGTGGTGAGAAGGAGGAGGCTCAAACAGAGTATCCAAACTCTGGAGGGTGGATGTGGTCCACGCCCTGACCACGACCACAGTCAGCCTACCTTCCTGGCATCTGGGTCCAGAACGACCTGGTGGGCAGCTACAGCGGTACCCATTGATCTCATCCACGCACGTGGCTCCATAGGCACAGGGGTTGGACTGGCACTCATCGATGTCTGCAAGGAGAGCGGCTGTGTTCTGAGGGCTGTGCACCCCACACAGGGACCAGCGTGTGAGCAAGGCGGGGGGGGGGGGGGTAGCTGGAAGGTTGTACCTCAGGCCACCTGACCCACAGCTACCTAGGTTGTCACTTTGCCAGCCTGAAGCCTTCTAACCCTCAGGCCCTTACTCTCCTCTACTGCCTCTGGGCTGTGCGCATGCAGGGAGCTCTGTGCTCTACTCTCTGAGGTGGCTACATCCACAGAGACATCCTCACAGTCAGAGTATGAGCAGTCCACCCTCTTCCCAAGATGCAACTGGCTCTTCAGGAAGGA
Source organism: Arvicanthis niloticus (assembly GCF_011762505.2). Classification (NCBI taxonomy): domain Eukaryota; kingdom Metazoa; phylum Chordata; class Mammalia; order Rodentia; family Muridae; genus Arvicanthis; species Arvicanthis niloticus. Next base: position 5,962,459 of record NC_133430.1, on the reverse strand, counting down.
ACTAGGCGTCCATAGGACACAGACATGCAAATGGGAGGCAAGAGAGAGCTGTGGCCACCTCATTTACGAGGAGATGGATGTTTATATGCCCCAGCTCTTGACACTGAGGCTGTCAGGAGAGAGCCCTAAGCAAACCCCAGCCCCCTTCTATCCACCTAGGCTGCTTACTGATACGGCAGTCAGGACCCGCAAAGCCAGGCGCACACTCGCAGCGGAACCAGTTGACGCCGTCAACACAGATGCCTCCGTTATAGCTGCAAGGGAGAGGGTGGCCATAAGGGGTCCCCCATGATGGACCCTGCCCCCCACCAGCCTCCTGGGTCGCCACTCACCAGGGCAGAGGGTTGCAGTCGTTGGTGTCTGAAGTTAAGGGGAAAGACAGGGTGGTTATTTTCGCACACACTTGCCCAGCACACTTTGCAGCACATCTTTGTGTCTGAGGCTCGCGGGTAGACACCATCCTGTCCACCATACCAGCCTGGCACGGCCAGAGGAGAAGTGCCAGGAAGGCCTAGGACCCCAAGGGAAGCCACTGGGAGTGGGGGCTATAGTTGGAATGGGACCCGTGTCTTAGCAGCAGCCGTAGACTGCAGAGTGGTGGATCAGGGGAGGTGGAAGGACCCTGCAGGTCTGGTGTAGGGGCTGAATTAATTACAAAATGGCAGAGCAGGTCTCTGGGTGTGAGGTGGGTAGGCGAAGGAGAAGGAAGTTGGAGGAGGGGATGGGGAACCGAGTGAGGTTAAGCAGAACCCACAGGCCTCCCCCACCTGAAGCCCCTCCAGCTCACTATGTGTGCAGGTGCGGCCCTCCCAGCCATCCCGGCAGATGCAGGAGAAAGAGTCTCCGCTGCCCACACAGGTGCCTCCGTTCACACAGGGATTGGGCACACAGCTGCTGTTCTTGGCTGCAAGGAGGGAGAGAGGACTTCGTGTGATGTCTGGGTAGACCCCAACATGGCTGGGGCAGGCAGCCTAGGGCTTGGGTAGGGTGCTTACCGATGGTGCAGGTGCTGCCCTTCCAGCCTGGAGGGCACGCGCAGCGAAAGGTGTCGCCGCTGTCATAGCATGTGCCACCGTTGCTGCAGGTGTAGGCGTCACACTGGAACTCACCTGCAAGCACGCGGCCGCTCAGTGGGTGGGATGCACTGACCACAGCAGGGTCCTGGCAGGCAGCCCCTCCACTCGTTTGCAGGGACCCCAGGCACTTACGTGAGTGGCAGGTCTTGCCCTTCCAGCCATCGTTACAAGCACAGTAGAAGTCATTGACCAGGTCATAGCAGCGGCCGTGGCTGTGGCAGGGGTCGGGGAGGCAGTCGTTGGGATCTGGGGGGAGGACGCCGGTCAGCGGGGGTCACCGGCGCTGGGGAGGGCTTCACGGAGAAGAGCAAGAGCTGGGCCCAAGCACATGGGAGCCTGGGATTCCACCCCATGACTTCAGGCCCATGCACGCAGTGCTGAGTAGGACACAGGGGTGGAGCCAGGCCTTAGCCAGGGGGGCAGTCCAGGTAAGGTGGGGGGTGCAGACTCACTGATATCACAGAGCTCGCCTTCCCAGCCACTGGGGCAGAAGCAGCGGAAGGAATCCACTTCGTCAATGCACGTGCCCCCGTTGTGGCAGGGCTGGCCCATGCAGTCGTCGATGTCTGCGGAAGAGGTTAGGTGAGCTGTCGCTGTGGCTGGCCGGCTTGCCCCACCCCACCAACTCTGCACACCACTCACTCTCATGGCAGTAAGTGCCTGTGAAGCCGCTGTCACAGATGCAGGAGAAGTTTCCCCCAGGCAGGCTGACACAGTGCCCGTGAGGGCCACATATGCCAGAGGGCGCAACACCACGTGCCCTGGACCCTGCCTCGAACCCGCAGCCGTCGACCACTGTGGGAAAGAGATGGACAGGGATCGGACCCATCTCCACCTGGGTACCCACCCTGCCTGAAGGGCTGCATCCCTCACCTCTACATGCCCCTCCAGGGCACGTCTCCCTGGGCACGGAGCAATTCTTGCCACCAAAGTCTTCTGGGCAGGCGCAGTAGTAGTCACCCTCAAGGTTGTAGCAGCGAGCACCATTGAGGCAGGGGCTTGGTTCACAGAGATCTGTGTCCACCTGCAGGTTTTAAAGGGCATTTGTGAGTGTCTAGCTCTACACAGAAGCACTGTTTAGCATAGACAACCAGGCCTCTCTGCCTCAGACCCGGCAGTGCCAAGCTGAGCTTGAAGCTCCCGCCCACCCGAGAATGTCCGAGCACCATCAGCTGGACGGAAACACCTGTGGGCCACCAGCCCCCTCCTGCCGCCCTCGCCTCCACAGCAGCCAAGCTTCCTCTGGCTCCCACAGACAGCATCCGGCCTTGGCTCCTCCTGCCGGCAGGAAGGCCAGCTTCTGACCCCCATGTTGCCAGGCTGCCCTCAGAGCCAAGAGAGGTCCTTCCTACAGCCGTCACCACTGTATTCCAGGGACCCAAAGCCAGGCCTCTGCCACAGGCCACTAAGAAGTCCACAGGGCCAGAGCGAAACCATGTTTAGCTCAGGACAAGGGAGACCATCCAATAGGGGTCAGGGTAACAGCCCTGAGAAAAGTCACCTGCTTCTCCCCAGGCCCACCCTTGATCCATGATGACCCCATGTCATCAAATACATGATTCTGCCTTTAGGGGTCTTCTTGCAAGCTTCCCCTCTGTGTGGTCCCATAGAGGGAGTGAAGCATGTAAGATTGCTGAGACAAGGAGCAAGCTTGGCTTTGGAGATGCAGAGGACCCACCCAGATAGCGTTCCCAGCACAGTGTGAGGTAGCTCCCACAAAAGCCCCTCTCAGTTACTACCTCACAGTGCAGCCCAGAGAGGCCCCTCGGGCAGTGGCAGCGGAAGCCATCCACCAGGTCCTCGCAGATGCCACCCCGACTGCAGGGGCTGCTGGCACACTTGTCGTACTCCAACTCGCAGTGACGGCCTCCAAAGCCCCGTGGGCACACACACTGGTACCCATTTACCAGGTCCTAGGTGTGTGGACAGGTGGGTGGGTGAGCAAGCCTTGGACAACCCCACCCCCGATCCCCTCCAGCCACCCTCCACACTCCCAGACTTGGCGGGCCATGTGGCAGCCTCCTTACCTTGCAGGTGCCCCCGTGCTGACACTGTCCATGGCAATCGTTGATGTCTAGAGGCAGAAGGGCACGCGGGTGGGGTCAGTGGAGCCCTCTGTGCTCCCCAGCCCCACCCACCTGCGCCGCCCACCCATACTGACTGATGTGGCAGTTGCTGCCCTTCCAGCCCGGGAGGCAATCACAGTAATAGCCGCCAATCAGGTTTTTGCAAGAAAAAGCATTAAGGCACGGCTTCCCTTCACACTCATTGGCGTCTGTGAATGAGACAAGGGAGCTGTGGGGCTCGGGCCCCACTCACCCACTGGGCCCTGCACCTGGCACCCGCAGCCCCAGCAGTGCCAGCAGCAGCAGCCACAGCCGCATGCACAGCATACAACCCATGCACAGACAGCCCCCAGGGAGCCCTTACCCAGCTGGCAAGTAGCCCCCACCCACTGCTCCGGGCAGATGCACTCGAAGCCGTCCACCTGATCCACACAGGTGCCACCCGCTGCACATGGATTAGAGGCGCACTCATCGATGTCTGCGGGAGGGGGTGGGGTGTAGAGAGAGAGAGAGAGAAGGGTAAAGGTGTGGCCAGCAAATGGGAGGTCGAAGTCAACGGGTACAGGCCTTGGCCAGTCAATGTGGGATCATGTCTAGTTAGCCGAGACCCACGGACAGAGGGCATGGAACACGATGAGGGTAACTGCATAGCCGTCGAGTAGGGACACACGCAGTACACGGGGGTCTCAGTCTGCAGCAGGGAGGCACAGTCCCATGTAAAAGCAGCAAGAACCAACTGTCGTTTGGCCAGGGTGTCCGCTGTGCCGTGGATTCAACCGCTGTGTCCACACCCCAAAGTGCTGCCCACTCCTACCTTGTGAAGCCCCCAGACACTCACCGAGCGCACAGGTGGGTCCACTCCATCCCGATGGACAGTGGCACTCAAAGCCAGACGGCACTTCGTGGCAAGAGCCCCCGTTGGCACACGGGTTGGAGGCACAGGCGTGCTCAGCTGCAGAACCAGAGTATGCGTGGATTGATGCCCACAGAACTCAAGCACTCCTCCCCAAGTACACCAGACTCAGAGTTCATGGGGGTACTCAGAGTTCATGGCCCACTGTACGAGGCAGTGAAAAACGGGCTCAGCCAGGCTCCCTGAGAGACAGCATTCCAACGTACCCCGCTCGCAGTTCTTGCCCAAGTAGCCATCTGGACAGGCGCAGAGGTATTGGTCAGGCTCAGCGTTGATACAGGTACCCCCGTTGACACAGGGGTGGTGGCTGCCACAGTAGTTCAGGTCTGGGCACAAGGGTAGGGCTCTCAGGGATGGGCCCAGCTTCAGAGCTATGGCCTAGCCCTGCCCACTGACCACCATCTACCTTTGTCACAGAGCAGGCCACCCCAGTTGGTCTCACAGTCACAGTGCCAGGGCTCCACACAGCTGCCATGCACGCAGCCAGGGTAGGGGACACATTCGTCACAGAACTTGCCCTGCCAGCCGTAGTTGCACCTGGGGGACCGAGCAACGAGGTCGTGAGCTGGGCAGATGGGTAAGGGGTACAGGAGGCAGGCACAGAAGTGCAGGCCACCCCTACCGGGTCTTGGCCCTGGAGAACAGCTCTGAACTAAGCAGGGGTTATGGCTCGCTGGCCAGTCTCGCTGTCACGGGCATTCCCGGCCACTGGCCGAGATGGTCTGTCCAGCTGTCCCGTCACTCCCCCCTGAGCTATTCTAGGACTCAGCTCTGAGCCAGGCCCCACAAGCAGGCGCCTGGAAGGAAGGCCCAGCCGGGGGAGGCCCAAGGGTTTAGTGCCAGGTGCTGCTCACCAGGTGCTGCTGGGGACACAGCAGCAACCGGGATCTGAGAAGGATGAAGAGGCATCAGGAGAGATCCTGGCTACCCTGCCCGGTCCAAGGGCTCTGTGACCTTGGGTGCCGCCCATATCCTCATTGCTACTCAAGGGCAGATGCTTCTCTGACTCCTAGGAAAGTGCAACCCATGGTCTGCCTAGCCAGCCCTATGGGAGGGCCACACCGAGTGGGGCTGAGCCCAAAATGTAGATCCGAAGATCTCATCAGAGGCCATAATCTTAAACCCTGACTCTGACCACACTGTGGATTAGTGTTGCCTCTGGGGAGTCACTCTTGATCTAAGTAGGTGGCCAGCACAGAGCCAGCAGGTGAGAGAGTACAGGGCTCCAGTGAGCTGCCCTCTGGGTCCTGGACAAGACTCTGGGGGCCCCTTCCTTAAAGGCTAAGGTCCTGTGGGGCAGGAATGACGTGCAGGCCACGTCACTTCCACGCTGACACCCGCCACAGGAGTTATTTTTATAGAAGGAAAAACCACAGCCCTTCCTGAGCTGCTCTGGAGCCACGCACACAGGCAGTTATCAGCCCGGCTCACCCAGGCTCACATAGGGAAACTGAGGCTGGTTCTAGGATCCAGCCCAGAACGTCCAAGGCAGGTCTGGCCTCCCATGTCTACTTGGGTGTCTTCTCTCCAGGTGATACGGGGAGTCGAGACTGGGCAGTGACCAGCCTTGGATCACCCACCAAGGAACACCAAGGCTAGCTTTGAGCCCAGGCCCTGTGAGTCCCATGGGCAGGTTCTCCGCCCTGGGCGGGCCATCCCACACCAGACCCCACCTTGTGGCTTTCCTGCCAGCTTTCCAGGGCCTGGGGAGGGTGGCAGGAAAGCGCAGCCATCTCCGCAGTAGCATCCGGTTGGGGAGGGGTGTCCTCTGCTGAAACCTGAGCTTTGGACAGCAGGAGGCCATTTGGCCTCACCCTCCAGCTCAGGGAGAGGCGGGTGGCACTCACCTACTGCCCCCTACCCTTGCTTTCTTCCCCAGTGTTCCTGTCTGTGTGCCTACCCGCAGCCGTCCTGCACTGCAGGGAAGTCAACCCGTCTTTCATCTCCCTCCAGCAATGACCACAGTGGATGCTGGTACAGCCCACAAGATAACGTAATACACCTTGACCCACACGGTAGGCTCCTGTGTTTACCACTAGTGGGGTGCCTCTGCCCAGAAGCCACACCCAGTTCCAGCACACTGCTCAGAGCCAGGCTGTGTAAGACTATGCCGGGCAGAGAGCTATCCACATGGACAATTTCTGCTGCCTATCCCATCCCCACCCCCCTCCTAGGATGTGGCTCCTGGAGCAAGAAGCTAGCCAGGTACTCCTCCTCTCGCTACCTTGAGTCCTGCCAAGCCTGTCTGAAACCAGTGTGCAAGTGGCACCTGGGACGTCTCCACTGCACATCCATCTCTTTCTGCCCAGGGACCAGCCTAGCTGCTGAGCCTGTCACCACCCAGGGCAATGACACCATAGCCCCGCCCCCAGCACATCTCAAGACCCCACTCCCTGGCCATCCCCTCCAGACCAAACAGTACATGTGCCTCACTGTCCTCATCTGAAAACACACACGAGGCATACCCATTGCTCAGAGGGCACCTAGGGACAGCGAGAACAGGATGGCAGGAGGGGCTTGGCGGGCCTACTGCTGTGCCTCTCCCAGCCTGAGACACTCACCTCCAACCCTTTCCTCCACCCTCTACCCCCCAGGCCAACTCCCCAACTCACATACCCTGAGGTGTCAACCTTTGCCCCTCTCTGTCCTCAACCCCACTAACTTGATCTCACCTCCATAATACTTCACGAGACCCAATGGCTCCTATGCTACTCTAGGCTGCAAGATGGCCCCCTGTCCCTGACCGTGGACTGTAAACATACCTGGCTGCCACACGCTGTGTTGCCTTAAGCCAGGCCTGTCCAATGCACCCCCGTGCTGCACACACTAACTTGCCCCTCCCACAGCCATCTCTACCTCAGTCACCACAGCTCCACGGGTTAGTGAGTCAAGCTAGCAGGTTTGCTTGACCACACACTCTCACTCCTGTATCAAACTCATCATCAAATCCCTGCTCCTGAGAATGTCTGCAGGTCCAGCCCACCCTCCACCCCACTGGCCCATCGCTTTCCCATATCCCTTCTTCCTCAGAGCCACACTGTGTGTGTCCCCGCAGCCTCTCTCGAGAGGGCCCCTTTTCCCCAAAGCCTCTCTCTGCAGAATCATGTCAGTCTCTCCCACTAGCACACCACCGTGACCTACTGGGCACAGACTCCTCACATTTATATAGTGTTCATACATATATGCATGCATGCACGCCACATACACACATTACACACATGCTCACCACACACATACACACACACTTGCATGTGCACAAACACTTGTGCACACGTGCATGTACACAAATATGCACAAACGCACACACACACGGGCTTGCATGCGCACAAACGCATGTGCACACGCACCCACACGCTTGCACATGCGTGCACGCACACAAGTGTACAAATGCACGCACGTGCACACACACCCCTTAGCCTCTGCTTCTTGGTGATGTGACTACCTGGCCACCCTCCCTTGTCCCTTTCTAGCTGTCCCACGGAGAAACTGTCACGAGACATGCCACATGCTCAGGACAGCACTGCCCCCTTAGTGGCCACATGCTTTGTAAGGGCAGGGTTCCAGTCCAGCTCTCTAGCTTCTGACTTCCTGTGTGGCGGACACCTGGCATGAAGCACATACTCCATGGCCTACTAAAGCCCACAGGGTGCCCCAGCTGCTGCAGGCTTGACAGCAGCTCGGGTGAAGAAGGGAAGGGCAGGCATGGTGCTCACCTGCACTCCCCAGGCTCAGTGCATCCCCCGTGGAGCAAATTACATCCTTGTTTACACACGGCTGGAACAGAGGGGCAGAGAGAGGCACGGCTGCAGCCAGCCTGCTAGCCCTGCCCCGTGCCCATTCCCATCCCCACACTGGGAGACAGACCCCTCACCTTCTTTGCATTCCTTGCCCATCCAGCCATCTAAGCAGGCCTTATTGCCGTACTGGTCGCAGGTGTAGTGGCCGAAGAAGTCGTTCCGGGGCCGGCAGAACTTGTTGCAGGTGGCACTGTAGTAGTTCTCGTCACAGCGTACTCGGATCTGCAGCTCCAGGTGTGCCACGTGGCCGCTGAAGTGCAGGCTCTTCCAGCGGTCCTCGGGGTTGATCATGCCAGCGTGCGACACCCGCTCAATCAGCAGCTCCTCTTGGGGAGCAGCCGAGTTAGCCTAGCCGGAGGCAGCGGCTCCCCGGCAGTCCCCCAGGAGTCAGTGCCACATGGGCTCTACCAGGCAGCTTCAGGGGCAACAGGGAAGCTAGGCAGAGGAGGCTGCCACCCCTGCAGGAGCCAGGGGCAGAGGGGATGCAGTCTAGGCCCCCATGAGAAGGCTGGGCAGAAGCTCTCACTAGGACCCTGTAAGCTGCCATTCCTGCTTCCTCCTCACAAAGATGAGGTCAGGAGGGCGATACACCCTAAGCTTCCTTCCACACTCACGGGCACCACACGCTAGCCATGGACCACACCATTCTCTCCTTCCTGTTCTGCCAGGCTGGACTGTCCCATAGCTGGGCCTCCCAGTGCCCTGAAGCAGGCTAACCGAGCAGGTGCATGGCACCCGCCACTGCTGTTTGGGGTTTCCTGTGGCAGCCGGTCACAGAGTCCTCCTGCTCTACCTTTTATTCCTGTTGTATTAGTACAGGCCCAGCTGGGCACTCAGTGCCTTGGGGTGGAGCTCTCCCAGTGAGCTCTGTGCTTTTGTTAAGGCTCCTGATTGTCTTCCTTGGACCCTGGCTGGCCCCCTACTCCTGAGCTCCCTGCTCACCCATTCTTAGCGACATCACTGGGCCTGGGTTTCTGGGATTCACTGGGATGAATTCTGACGATGAAGGTCATCAGTCTCAAGGGTTACATTTGATCGGGTCTAATCCATCAGCGACCCTGTGCCTCTACCGTTCGAGATCAGCCAGAACGCCTCGCCCCTCACGCTGCCTAGTTCAGCCTCTTTGTCCTGATGCACACAGCATCCTCTTTGAGGGACTCCTTTTTGGCCTTGCAAACTCTTGTCCACACGCAGCCAGGGCAATACATGCCCTGGAAGAGGCCAGCATCCTCCCTGGCCCAGGACCTGAACTGAGCCTTACTGACTGCTTCATCCCCCAATCACAAGAACTCCACCCAGAACCTCAAATGCTAGCATTGATCCTGTCTCTGGGCCTTTGTACTCTGCTCAAGGAGCTTTCGCCATTTGTCCACAGAAAACCTCTGCCTCTCCACCCAAAGGCTGAGATAAACCCCCCCCCCCCCCCGCCACATACACAGACTGCACACAGAACAGCCAGCTTTGAAGTGGTGACCCTCAAGCTTCTAAGATAGAGAAAAACACCACAAAGCCAGAGAGCCACTTGAGGGTATCCCATTCCATGGTGTCACCAACATGGGCCTCAGAAGGCTGCACTGAAGACACCAGAAGTTAAGGAACAGAATGAGCAGCTCTGCGAAGCCACAGGTGTGGAGAGCTCCTTTCACAGAATAAGACCTTTCAGCCACATAAGCCATTGCCCTCAGCAGACAGAGGGCCTTGGACCTGGCCACAAGCACTCTGGCCCAGGGGACCAGAAATTCTTGCTGGCAGCCTCCCTCCACCCACCCACTTCCCCCAGTACAAGGCATACTCACCATCTGGAGTGGTGTCATTGTCCCAGTCCCAGGCCTCCACGATGAGGGTAAAAGAACGCTGTAGACACAGAGGAGAACAGGTCAGGTGCCTGAGGCTCCCTCCCACCTGCTGTTATTCAGGATGGGGGCAGGGTGCATGCCCCTGGCCTGTGTGGCTCCGGGCTGCTCAGGCCTAGCAGAGAGCTCTGCTCCATGGCTCTGTGGTACCCGCCCACCCCGTCCCACCCACGTCCCCAGCACTGGCCCATCTCTACAGACCCCACATATCCCAACTCGTAAGTGAAAGATTATCCCTGGCTGTTTGGCTCCTTGCTCTTGGGGTCCCCAAGGCCCAGTTCAGCTCCACCCTGTGCAAGCTCCTGAAGTCAGCAGAGGGTGAAGGGAGGGGTGCCGGCATCCGTGAGCAGAGCACTTCCACTGGGAATATATCCCTGCACTTCACTGAGGTCCGAGCTGAGGTTGAAAACTACCTGGTGCTATATACTTCCTAAGCCCACCTGAGAGGGCAGATCCTCTGGCTGCTCAACAGTCGCTCTACCAGTCTCGTGGAGGTGCTTACCCAACAGAAACAACAGCAGAGAGCACACAGTCAGTCTCCTAACTATCACCTCAGGACAGGGGTCAGGAAGGTCTCGCTGCACAGGTGGGGGATACTGAGGCTCAAGAGGTGCTGTGCTGGGCACAGCCTCAGTCCACAATCATGGCCCAGCCCTTACCATCTGTCCCTCCTGCCCCAGGCCATGGTGATGAGCGCTGCTGTGAGCTGTTACCTTGGCAACATAAGACCCGCCCCGTGAGAGGGTGGCCTGAGCCCACCATGACCTCAGGCACCCCTTCCTCTGCAGCTTGACTATGCTGAGAAAAATCTCGGGCTTTCCTGGATGGCTCAGAGTCACCGGCCATTCTTCAGCTTTCAGAACCTTGCCCCCAGACTCACTGGAGCCCCATCTAACATGGGCTAAGCCCTAGGTTTTCTAGAACTTACCACACCCCCTGCCATACCCAGCCTCACGGGCCTCGGGTTAGGAGAGCCTGTCCTTTCCCTGTCTGTTGGCACCTCAGCATGAACACTCTCACTTCCTACTCTTGTACCTCCTCTGAGCACCCATCGTCAGACATAGGCCATGCCACACGAGCAAAGCCAAAAGTAGAGGGTCATTGGTCCCCTGGTTCCATGAAGCCACTACCAGGTTTCTTTTTTTTCTTTTCTTTTTTTTTTGGGTTTTTTCGAGACAGGGTTTCTCTGTGTAGCCCTGGCTGTCCTGGTACTCACTCTGTAGACCAGGCTGGCCTTGAACTCAGAAATTCACCTGCCTCTGCCTCCCAAGTGCTGAGATTAAAGGCGTGCACCACCACCGCCCGGCTCACTACCAGGTTTCTTAAAACCATCTAAATCCTTCTTAAATCCTCACCCTGGTTCTCCTGCTCCCTGTTCCCACCCTAACTGCTCTTCTTCCCCACCCCCCTCAGCAAGCACAGCCCTATCCGCAGAAGCCTAAGAAATCCCCAGTGTGTACCTCACCTGCCTGGGTGCAGAGCCTATCCAGCGCTCCCTACACACCATCCTAACTGCGGGGTCCTCAGTCCCTTCCCTGCCCCTCCAGTCCTTTACCCGCCCACTCATTAGAGTGCAGACCTGCCTACAGTCCCTGTATCAACAGATGGAGCCAGAGAAAGTGAGGGACAGGCCTAGGTCATATAGCCCCAGGAGAAATAGGCTATAGCCCAAGGGGGGAAGCACTACAAAGAAGAGGAGGAAGAAGAAGAGGAAGAGGAGGAGGTAGAGGAAGAAGAGGAAGAGGAGGAGGAGAAGGAGGTAGAGGAAGAGGAGGAAGAGGAGGAAGAAGAAGAGGAGGAGCCAGAAAGGAGGCCAAGCGGGGCCAAGAGAGAGTGAGAAATGAGAATGGAGAGGGCCATAGCACAGGGCACGAGACCCCCAGCGTGGAATCACCACTGGTTCCCATCAAAACAAGTGGCCAGTAAGATCTGAGGCTATCAGCTGTTACACTTGCTCTGGTGCAGCACAGGAACAAGAAGCTGATGGGCTGTCAGAGAACAAGGCCAGGCTGGACCTGAGGCCACCGCCAGCACTGCTACTGGCCAAGCCCACCAGCTAGGTACAGAGGCAATGGCAGAGCCACAGGGCAGGCGTAAGATTCCCTGCACACACCTGCGCTTCGGATGATCCAGGAACACTCCCAGGAAACCCACGCCAGCCACACAGGTAGGGTTACCACCACCTCAGCCCGAGCACAGGGCTCCGGTTACCTGCTCCCGCAGGGACACGGCCCGCCTGCCGCCTGAGAGGGCCTGTCGCCCGCCAGCTGGGCTCCCTACACCTGGATGGTAGGAAGTCATCCAGGGAGAACCTGAGCCAGCAGGCAGGCGGCACCTGTGGCTTCTCCCCACCTGCCTCAGTGGCCCCCCAGCACCTCCCTTCCCCCAGCTTCCAGTGCCCTATCCCTCACTACAAATGGCCGTGTGCATCCCTGCCTGGGAAGCCAAACCCTACAGTTGACAGAGGGACGAAGGCAACTGGGCTGGATCCTTTAGGATCTCGGGGCTCTTTGGGGGGGGGGGGTGTCTGGGAGAGACAGAGAGCTACCACCTGCCCAAGGTTCCCCAGAAGCAGGGAGAAAATCCTGGCCCCTCCTCCTAGGGCAGGCCTCCTGGGCCACCTGCCTGACAGCCTCTTCCCAAAACCTGGCCCCAGACACACCCCCAGCCAAGTCCATCATCGGCTGGTCAAACTCCAAGTCTAACTGTAACCCCCTCACCTAGCGCTCAGACAGAGCTAAAAGGACAGCAGAGAAACACAGGAAAGGCAGACAGAGGACCAGGTGTGTCCCCTGGCCCCATAGCCAGGGGACTCAGCAGCTCGGCCTCAGGTATTCTAGCTGCCTGTCTTGGCCCCTGACAGCGCTAAACACTTGCTGCCAATGTCCAGAGTGCTAAGCACAAGACACATTTCCTGAAACCAGAGCTTTGGAGAAGTGTAGGCCGTAGGCCTCAGTCACCATTGTCACCCAAGGGATAACCCTCTTAGGCTCCAGGTCTCTGGACCACAGGAAGAAACAGTAGGCTAACCCATGCCCGAGCTTGGACAGGCGCACCCCACATCAGAGACTAGCCAGGGCCTAGTCTAGGTGCGCCACTCACACTGCTGTAAAACCCAGGGTCCCACTGTGAAGAGGGAAGCAGCCAGTGTGGCCCCTAACATGCCTCACGGTCTACTGCAGCTATCCCAGGATCAGGATGGATATGTGACATCCAGCTTGGGATGTAGAGACAGGGACTACGAATTCAGGCCTTTGCCTGGATCCCCGGGATCTCCCAGAGGCCTGGCCTATTTCCCATTCCGTCCAGCCACCATGACAGCACCTTTCCTGTCAACCCACACGCACAGCATCCACCCCTTCCCATCACACGACAGCTCTGTTTTCTATTCACTCCTGTGGGGCCAGGGTCAAAGGCCCCATCCACTTCCATGTCTGAATCCTCCAGGTTAGCACTTTCTGCCTCACAGGGTCCCCATGTTGCTGGCTGTGGAAAGACTATACTGCATACTATGTGGCCTTGACCAAGACACTAAACATATGAGGGAGATGGTCAGGTACAGAACAAAGTACCACCTGTCCCTAGCTCCAGCCACCAAGGACTCTTGGTCTTATAAGGATGCCGTGGGAGGCAGATGCCCTAGTGTGGGTTACGATGAAGAGGCCGGTGCCCATCCCATCCCAAAGGCACAGAGGGCAACGTGGTCCTTTGGTGTACGTGCAAGGCACACATTCTAGAACAGCCCTGTGTCGGATAGGGTCAGGCCCTCTCCTCTGTCCATGCTCCCAGATCCGTCCCAACCCTCTTCTGTGACTACTTATAACAACCTTCATCAGCTGTCTATCCCACCGGGACAGTCCTCCCCTGGCCACCTTGCCTTGCCTCCCTCAAGTACACATTTGGCTGTGTGCTGGACAGCCAGTAGGGGGAGAGGAAGGACTTATGCAGGACAAAGCTACATTGGGGACTTCATTATCAGACATGCTGGGCATCCTACAGCCTCAGCTAGCTTCAGGAGTCCCAGTGCAAAAGGCATTGCCTCCGTCTCAAAAGCGGGGAGCCAGGTTACAGAACTGCTGCCATCGGTTCTTCAAGCCTCAGAAACCAGGTCTGCCTCAGGCCCACCTCTCTCTCACTCACGACCCCAGAAGCACCCTGGAGCCCACGCTCTACCATGCCGCAAGTCTTCCAGCTCTGACGGTGGATACATCACTGGTCTGCCACCAAGGAAGGAGACTGGAAGAGGGCTGCACCCTGGGCTCAAAAGGCAAGCTGGTCAGGCAGAAGGCCTGTGGTAGAGACCTCTTCTCTTTTGGCAGCCTTTCCCAAGCTCTATCCCCTCTAGACAGGCCAGCAACCATCTTGATCACCAATTTAGCCAACGGGGACCTCCTGAATATGTCATCCACCAGACCCCAAAGGAAAGCTCCCGAGCGTCTCAGACCTCTCTGTCAACCACCTGCTCAGCCCACAGAGCTCAAGCATGCGTGGTGAACATGGCCTCCCCACTGCTGGGTATAGGCAGGCACCAGAGCCACTCCAGGGAAAACATACATCTCCTGAGGCCATCTGCCACACGCACAACCTGAGGGGGTTTGCTGAGGCTTTTCACATCGAAGAATCCACTCAGAGAGGCTCCGAGGCAGATGCAAAGCCACAGCTACCTCAGTGCAGGCCCAGGAGGAGCTGTGAGAAGCCTGTGCTTACTCTCCTCCACCTTCCACACCGACCCACGAGGCCCCCCACCAACCCAAGGAACCCAAGTCCCAGCTGGTTCTTGCTGTCCCCAGGAACCAAATGCTCCAGTGGGCACCTGGATTCCAAATGTACCCTGGCTTACGGGACAGAGATGAACTCGTGGCAAATCAAGCAGCATGGCCGCAGGGCTGTTGCCAAAGAGCGGAAATACCAGGGTACTGGCATCACAACACCAGTTCCATGCCCGGCAGCCAGGTTATACAGCAAGATGGGAGAAGGGGAACCAGAACTGCCCCCCAAAACACAAGACACCCTTTAACCTCCAAACTTTCATCCAGGCTAGTAACTTGCCTACCCCTGAGGGGTCTGAGGAAAGCAGCTGGGAACAGAAAGTTAAAACGTCCCCAAGACCAAGTACCAAGACACGAAGGAAGGCAAGGGCCTGTCCCATCCCGTTCCACACCAACCGGCTGGCCAGTGGGGCAAAGAGCCACAAGGGACACGCGTTGGCCCGCCACATTCCTCCAGGCTCTCCCTGCCCCCACACCCAGTGCTGCCAACTCGAGCAGAAAACACATCCTCAGGTAGCGATTTGGAGCCATGCTGGCTTGGACCCAAGTGCAGATGACAGGCTGTCGGCTCTGCTCAGACCTGCCTGCTGTGCTGTTGTGGGGGCGAGGGGGGGGCAGGGCCAATAGTAACTGCCTAAGGCCCCTCCCATGCCTGCCCCTGCCTTTTTTTATGGGGGGGGGGGATAAACTTCCTATCGAAAGCCCCCAGGGTCAAGGATACCTGGTTAGGTAAGGGTACCCTACATTTGGGGCAGGAGCCTAGGGAAAGGTAACGATGGAGGCGCAGGCTGGGTGGCCTTGGAAGAAATAGTTGTCTGGGGCGCAAGCAAGAGGAGAGCAGGGCAAACCCTACCCACCCGTGCCTGGCCCCCAACTGAAAGTCTCCGTCAGGACCAAGGCACCAGATAGACCCACTCCCATGGCTCTTGGTAGCTGGACCAACCGCAAATCCTCGGTCGGAAAAGCTCTTGGGTATCGCCTGATACCACACTCTACTCCCTAGTCCCAGGCCTCCAGACCCACCCTTACCAGCTGTTTTTAACCTGGTTCTCAAGGCTATGTCCATATTCACCTCTGCGCCTACCTAATTTCACACCTGCAGACAATCAGGTAAGGGTACGAGCCAGGTCCAGAAAGTGAATAAAAGCAACACCACAAGACTCCCTGCTCCCAGGCCTTTCCACCATAGGCATGAGACCTGTCTCCCGCAAAGCTGGATCCCCACCACCCTTCTTCCTAGCATGCCCAGGCTTGGGTTCCTGCCTGACCTGACCACCCCTAAACAGACAGGATGCTTCTCAATTCCAGAAACTCACAAGCAAACTAAAACATCCGCAAACAGCGGTGCCACAGAGGGTTACAACTTGGAGCCTAGTTAGTGTCTCTTCCCTTTCGGAGGGGGGTCTTTCCATCTGTAGCAGCTTCTGCCAACACACACAATCAGGCCATCCCTGCGCAGGTCCCAGGCGCCTGTCCGTGCCCCCCGGGCATCCAGGAAACTGCAGGGCAGGAGCAGGCTGGCCGCCGGCCCGGACGACTCCGCCAGGGCCTGCCCCGGACCAGCCCCAGCACGCGCAGCGCACATGCCTGCACAGCCTGCCGGGCCGCAGGCGCCTCGCACCTCCCCACGCACTGACACGCGCAGGGCGACGTAGGCACACTCCGAGGGCTCCCGTGCACGCGGACCTTGGCCACCCCGCCCCGCCGCGCCGCGACCCCAAGCCTATCGGCCCCCGGGAACCCCGCGCGCCCACGTGGCCAGGCGCGAACCTGGTCGCAAGAGCACGCGCCCCAGGCCCGCCCGCGGCGCGGCGCCCCCTGCCGGCCCCGCCCCGTCTGGGCGCGCGCGGCCCGCACCCGCGCGGCCGCAGGTGCTGAAGGGACCGCGGCGGGCGCCGAGGCGCGCAGGGAAGCTGAGTGCGGGGGAGGGGCGCACGTACCGGCCAGGCGAACTGAAAGGGAATGACGACGAGGCCCGGGTCCTGGTGGCCGCCGGTCCGAGACCGCGCGCGCGCTCGGTCCCCCGCAGCGCCCGCCGGCGGCAGGTAGAAGGAGTTGCCACCCAGCACGGGCGTGGCGCCGTAGCCGTAGCTGCAGGGCCCCGTGGGCGTCACCTTGGCCTGGTACTCCTTAAGGCACACGCGCACGTACGTGTCGCACTCGTCGCGGCCGCAGCCCCCCGCGCGCGTCGTCCGGCCGTCGCCGTCACAGCAGGCGCCGCTCAGCAGCTCCCCGTTCACGTTCCGCAGCGCGCTCAGCTGCAGCTCGAAATAGCCCATGGGCCGCGTCGCCTAAAAATAAGGCAGCGCAGAGTGCAGGGAGGCGCGGGCCGGGGTCGCCGAGCCTCCGCCCCGCCCCCACCCGCGCGCCGTTCCTAGGGCTCGGGACCGCGGCCGCTTGTGCGCCGCCTAGCCCGGAGGAGAGGAGCGGCCCGGCCCGGTGCGCCCCGTCCGCGCCCGTCGCCGCCGCGCGCCCCGCTCACCTGCACGCACAGAACCAGCAGCAGCAGCAGCCGCCGAGGCAGGCGTCCCCAGCCGCGTGCCCGCATCGCCGCCTCGACCCCGCCCGCGGCCCCGCCGCCGCCGCCGCCGCCCGCGCCCGCTATAGCCGCCGCGCCGGCCTCCAGCGCCCGCCCGCCCGCCCGCCCTCCGAGCCCGGCGGCGCACAGGCGGCGGCGGCCGCACAGGCGGCGCGGGCGGGGTCGAGCAGTGCGCGCGGGCTGCGCGGCGGGCGTGCAGGGGAGGCGGCGGCTCCGGCTTACTGCAGCCGCTCTCCGGCGGCCGGCCCGGCTCCCACCCGGCGGCGGCGGCGGCGGCGACGGCGGCGGCGGGTCCTGGCCTCGGCTCTGCGCGCCCGCGCTCCCGGCACCGCAGCCAACAAGTTCGGGACGAGACTGACAGCTCGCTCGCCCATTCGTCACCCGCGCACCTGCATATGCATGAGGGGGCGGGGCCTCGCGGTGGGGTGGGGCCGTGGGGGGGTGCTGGGGGCACCCCGAGCTTTAAAGGAGGCGAGGGTGCGGTCTGTGCGCGGGGCGGCGGGGCGCGGGGCCACCGGGCTGTGGCTTCTCCTGCGCCCAGGCTCGCTGAGGTGGGGCCTTTTCTGCTCCAGAATTCTCGCCCGGGTTAACAGTCTGGGAGTGAGTGGGGCGCCCCCTGAGGTCACTGCCTTGGTCCCCTCCCATCAGAGCGCAGCCACTCTCGCGCTGCTCTTGGTCCCAAGGGAGATGCTGCCTGCTGCACACATCAGGATTTTGCCTCCACGCAGAGCGGGTGGGGCCCTGGGACCCGAGTGAGCCCAACTCCTGGTGCGCCCCCTTCCCCCGAGGAATTTTGCCCCCAGCTCCGCAGCCTCCTGCCACTTTCACGCAGGCTACAGGGGGCGCTGCTCCCCTCCGGTGCTCAGCCCTCCCTTCCTCCAAGCGCACAGGTTGAGTAGCCAGTCAACAAACGCTCCTTCCTGCAGGCTGTTCTCAGTTCCAAACTGAGGTGGCCATCACCAGACTCTCTTATCTTCAAGGAACGTGCCGGAGAGAGGTCCAAATTTAGGGTTAAGAAAACGGGCATAAAGGATAGTGGTCCATGTC